>NW_017299830.1:327643-328081 GCF_001594075.2 Trachymyrmex cornetzi | reverse complement strand
CCATGGTCCGTAGTGTGAACGAAGAATCCAAATCCGACGATCCGCAATCCCAATCCGATCCGCGTTCGCAATCCGTAGTGTGACACGGGCATAAGGTATGCGCGCGCGCGCGCGCGCGCACACACACACACACATACACACACACACACAACAAACGCGCGCGCACAAGACTCACTTTGATCAAGCATCTCGAAGAGGTGGATATCCGACCGTACCACCTCCACGCAGTATACCTTAGATAATGCGCCGGCGATACTTAAACTTTAAAGATTTGTAACTCAGGAAGCTCTCAAGCAAAAAGGGTTTGTAACCAATGTTTCGGAAACGTCTTGACACCACCTTTAAGGATATGTAAGAGAAAATAGGTATTTCCATTTAAGATTTCAAAGTTGACCTTCACGGTGTCCTTCAAGGTCACATGAAGGTCATTTCAACATA
>NW_017299830.1:300611-327534 GCF_001594075.2 Trachymyrmex cornetzi | reverse complement strand
TATACATTACATCAGCTGTTCTCGTGAATTTCGCTGTCTCCAAAATTCGATTATACTCGTCGCTTTTCTAATTATCTGATTGCAGAGGCAGTGGCGATGCATTCGCCACAGAGCAAAACGAAACGAAGTTTTATAAAAATCTTAATAATATAAACTTTTGTAAGATTTGAAAATTTAACATTACGACCTTGTAATAAACATTTTTTTTGCGTTAAATTTAGCTTATTTTTTGTTATTAATATAACAAATATAATCATTTCCGCTTAAAGGTCTATCTTACCTCACCTTCCCTAATACAATTAATAGAACCAATTTGTAAAACATGCCACAAACTTTTCTTTTATTTCGTTAAATTATGCATCAAAACAAGATATGTTCACAGTTACGATAAACTATCAAATTAATAATATATATTTAAAAATAAATTTAATTTCTTCTTAAAAGAAAAAGGATAGATTTCAATACAAGTCTATTCTATCAATAGCAAATATTGATTTATTAAAAAGTATTTCTATTTAATTTGCAAGAATTTTTATCATATATTTTCGCGCTTCTGACGTCACAGTCTGAGAGAGTAATGATGAGTGAATAAAATCCATAAAAAAAAATTTTTTAACCTTTAAAAAGAAAAATTTTGCAAAATATTAGCGGGATAGTTAAAATAGGAAGATGTACATATATTCGAATTTCACTTTATTACTACAAAAAAGAAATAACATAACGAGCTAAAAGTGGATCGAAGACAAAGGATAATGGCTCATATGCGTTGCCGTCGATTATCACATATTAAATGGTTCATGATAGTTCTTATTTTTCTAAATCATGTACAAGCTTGTGTACACGCGCGCGCATTATGTTTATTGTATATATATATATATATATATGTAATCTAATTATTTTTTAGTTTTTTATAGTATGTTTTTATTAAAGTGTAGAATAGTACATCGTAAGACTTAAGACCCAATTAAGATTTTTAATTATTAAGATCGCACGTCAAAAAAATTCCTGATTTTCTTCTATTTTAAAGGCAGTGTTGAGTAAATATTTAGTAACAGCATTTACGAACTCTTTATATTTTATGACTCATTGTTCATTTCTGTGAATAATAGAAATAGTGATAGTTATACATGTACGAAATCGGTGAGAATAATAAGAAATTCAATTCTTTTTTTTATAGTGTTGCAAAGTGAAGTGTTATATGTATAAATTTTATGAACAAAACTCTTTGAAGATCTTTTAACAGATAAGTAAAAAAACATTTCGCAAAAAATTATAAAATGCTCCTATATACATACATACATACACACATATATTAAATGGAGCATTTAAAGCGTTACAAGCTATGTAAATATTGTACATTATTTTTTAAATGCAATTATGTATTTTCTTTATATTAATTAATTCATCTCATTAGTCTGTGCATAAAGGTATTAAGATCTGTTTATAAAAAAATTAATAGTTTACAAAATATTTTATATTTTATGTTAAAATATTATAAAATGTATCGGAATAAAGTGTGTGTATAATATATTTTGTAAACTATTAATTTTTCGATATTTCTACCTTAATATTTTTGCATGCAAAATAATTAGGAAAATCATATTATATAAAAAAGTCATATTATTTCACTTAAAAAAGTGGAGGCATGTGATCTTGCAAGAGAAGTCTACTTTTTTAAACTTAATTTTATCATTATTTGTCCCCCTTAATATCATACAACTTTAGTCTGAAAATATTTTTGATTCGATGTATACTTTCAGGAATAATAGCTCCTAACACTTTAAATGATCCCCACCGTGATAATGAACTAACCTTAATAAAATATTTAAAGAAAATCGAGGAATATTCAGCATTAATTGTTGCACGTTCGGCTGACGAACTGATCTGTTACAATTATTATTTCACTAATCTTTATCATATAAACTTTATATTTAAGTAACATTTTTGAAAAACGCTTGCCAAATATTGCCTTAATGTAAAAAGGAAGTGAACAACACGGTAGTGCACAAGAATAAATTTTAACATAGATAAAATCGTTCTTGTGTAGATCTGTTATATTATATGAATTTTATCCATCTCCCATCTTAATCGTTGTTCAATGGCAAGTCCTTAAACAGCTCATAGACATTCCTGAAACGTTCGAAATCTGCTCTTCAACTCTTGAGATCACTCACGTCCGCCTAAATTACGCTTCTTATCATATACACGTATACGTTTCTTATCATATACACGTATGTCATACCTATACGAGTTGGATTTCACGATATGTATTAAGAATGCGTGGTGCGTTGTTCTTTTTTTCCAACATTTGATCAACAAAAAGCGAATACCAATACTCTACTTTATATATTAGCCATGTAAATATCAAATTATGGCATTTGATTGTAATTGCTTTTATGCACAAAATATGCTAAGATCGATTTAATATCTTAAGTATAAAAATCTCGGTTATTTATGCACTTTTTTATACATATATATACACAGAATGAATGAATGATTGAAACAAGTTATTGAAAATTTATCGAATTCTATGTAGCATAGCAACGCCTGCATATGTAGCAAAGCGTTTAGATAGAGCTTATGAAAATGACATAAGCATATTGTGAGCGCTTTTTACAGTTTGCAGGCGTTGCTGTGCTGTCTGAGATAATTTATATATACGAACTTTATCACAACACAAATTTAACTTCCTACAGGATACTTTTAGAGGATCTCATAATATTCAATTTATTATAATGTAGATGGTACGTAAATATACAGTATTTGATACTCATAATGAGTATTAAAGTACATACAACAAACGATCCTTCTATTGAATTTATCTCTTCATCAATGAGTTATAAAGAACAACGAAAATCTTAAAAGCGCAGCGAAAAACCGAGGAACATTTGTACTAAAATATGTCTCAACGTAACCACATATAAGTAATACATACATCTTTGTTGCATATACCTTAAAAATAAGAGCATGTATACATAAATACTTATCAACTGCATGAAAATACAACAAAAATGACGCTAGCAATATGAAACAATAACTAATCAATGAAGAACACGAGAAACAAATGTTTCTGTGACGAAAATGTGCTTGGCCGTCCTAAACCTATTTTTGCGAGCCGTGACAGACAGTGATCTTATCAGTTTAAGTTACTCATGAAATAAAGAGAAGGATCAATGTCCCAAGCGCGCTATGACACTTGATCTTCGTACGTTATTTTTTTGTTTGTCTATATCCGCGATTGCAATATTTGGAATACTGGATACTTGGATTAGTTGTTTATAACGATAAAGTCTTACTGGTGGAACAAACTTGGGATGAGAAGAATTTTTTCATTCTTATAAGAAATATACACGTATAAAGAATGAAAATACATATATCCAGTAGCGTTATACTCTAGCGTCTAGCGGAAATAGAGTACATCTGTCATTTTGTAGCCATTTAAATAGAATGTATCATTTTTCTGTAACCAAAGTGCTATATTTTGTAAATTTTCTATTACATTTCTGCTACCATTTTTGTCAATAAAATTTGTAACAGCTACCTTTCGATTTGGCTATCTGGATATCTATACAAAGTGTCTTAAAATTCAATCAAAATACTATTAGGTGTGGGAATAAGTTTCCGCCCATTAGAGAGATGTCGTTAGTAGCACTGCTTGTGTGTTTGATAAAACGGCAATACATGTATTTGAAAGATGTGTGTTCAAGTTTTTGAGCCTAGTAGTTGGCATTCATTCGAAGCGATTTGTTTGAATCAAGCTTTGAAACAAAAACGACCAGAATGGGACAATAAGCAGGATAAATTGATTCTGATACACGACAACGCTAGGCCACACGTTGCAAAACCGGTCAAAAAATACTTTGAAGGAGTGAGGTAGGAAATTCTGCTCCACCCACCGTATTCACTGGACATTGCTCCTTCAGATTTCCATTTGTTCCGGTCCATGCAGTCGACCCTTTCTAGAGAACAATTCAATCCTTATGAAGGTATCAAAAAATAGCTTGGTATCAAAAAATAGCTTGGATCGCTTCAAATGAACCAGATTTCTTCCTTCGAGGAATCTGTTTATTACTTGAAAGGTGGAAGAAAGTTGTCGCTTCTGATGGAGCATACTTTGAATGAACTCACTTTGTTTTGTTTAAATAAATACATCTTTTTCATTAAGAAAGGGCGAAAATTTATTCCCATACTCAATATAATGAGAAAGTTCTCAAAAAATTAAATAAAAAAATTTATAAATTTTTATTTTAAATAGTAATTTTGAAATATAAGAATCAAAATGTAGCCAATTGCGGATTGCGTTTAAACAGTCACCTGTGAATCAATCAATGAGCTGAAATGCTCAATAATACTGCGTATCCGTGTAAACATAGTCTGTATTAATCATATTCAAATCTTCATTATATCTCAAAAAGTTAAAATGCTTAAAATAAAAATTTATAAATAACTTTTTTATTTAATTTTTTAAAAACTTTCTTGCTCTAGTACTTTGATTCACAAATTTCGAGACACCCTGTATGTACATACGTGTATATATATAATGTATATGTGTATACGCTTATATACAAGTTACATTCGTGGCACCATACATCATGTACATTTTCTTTTTCATTCACACATACGTAATTATTAAAACGTTATATAAATTAAATAAAAAAGTGGCGCTATTTTTTTTTATTCTGATAAGGATTATTCATATTTTTTACAATTATTTCAATGATAGCTTGACATATTGAATTTTCTTTATCTATATCTTTATCTATCTTATATATACATATATATATACATACATATATATGTGTTTATATATGTATATGTATATATAAATATCTTTATATACATATACCTTCTTTTATATAATATATGTATAAAAAATAATCTAGAAAACTTGTAACTTGACGATTGCCAAACTCAAGATTGCAGATTATCAATTGACAAAAATTATATTCTCGTTGTAGACTATTAATTACAAAACCGTGATGTGTTTTTTTTATAAACTGATATTATCCAATTAAAGTTCTCTTTACTACTAGAATGTAATGTAATATTTAAAGCTAATAATGCATACAGACAAGTGTTTTCTTGAATCTGGCAGTCAGCGTATTTTTGCAAAGTTACTTAAGTTTTCCTAGAGTTCTAAAGTCAGTCACATAGCATTTCATCGCTATTACGCAATTATAAAAAAATATTAACAAAATAGACAGTAGCTCTTTTCCTTGTTTTAACTCGATGAATTTAACAAAATTGGCTTAATACTTTGCCAATTTATGTATAACAGTAACTTATTCATTTAAAGAAAGATATCGTACAGGGTATTTCATGAAAAATTGCTGAAATTAATTAGCTATCATTTTTAAATACACGTTAAGGAATTAAAAAACTAATATACCTTTTAATACAGTGCTGGAATTTACTTGCAATTTTCAGCCGAGTTTCAGTTTAGCTCCCGTTTAGACCGCGCGGGTTGGTGAGGTAAAGGACGGGAGTCAAACTGAAACTCGGCTGAAAGTTGCAAATAAATTTCAGCACTGTTTTTAAAGATGACATTTGGTAGTTTTTCACATAGGGTAACTCCGGTATATACGCCGCACCTATCAAAAACTTACTTTATTAAGTATTATTTACTATGTTTAAAATAAACGAACTATATCAGTAAAATTTGTACTGTCTACTACTATGAAAAAAATATTAGAAATCCGAAATATTTAGTTTTCGTATTAAAAAATAAACTTTTTGAAATATCTTGCATTGCTATTATATATAGATAATGGGTGGGATATATGGCAAAAATGCTAGGTTTCAACAAACTAAATAAAGAATACGAAAGCAAAGCACTTGTATTTTGCTCTATATACAACATGCTTTACTATTCCTCTACACGTATGTATCGCGAAATAACCACTAAGTCTTTTATACACCTTACGGTAATCATTTTATGTAGATTATAATTTATGATGATGCTACTTGTTACACACACAGTGACAAATCGATTCAACTCACAATAACTTCATTAATATTAACAGTAAGAAGCTGAGAAATTATAACTCAATACTAATATAACATAAAGGCATGTAACAGAGTAATTGCGAGAAAATTACCCCCACTCCTTCTATTTTTCTGACTTCCGTGGCGTAAATCCCAGCGCGGCGTATATACCGGAGTTACCCTATAAAATAAAGACGATCAGAAATATTTTTCTCATTTAATAAATATTTACATAAACGCCAGATATGTCGACGTTAATAACGTATATTTTCGGAATAAATAAAGTCTTTTTAAATTTCCAAAATATATATCATTAAGCATTTGGTATTTCAAAAATTATATATCATTAAGAGTGACAATATTTGATATTTTTATAAACATTTATTAAATGATAAAAAAATATTTTCGATCGTCTTTATATGTAAATAAAATTTCCAAACGACTTCTATTAAAAGACATTTTATTTTCCCTATTCTTCTTATGTGCATTTAAAAATGGCAGCTGATTAGTTTTAACAATTTCCCATAGAACATTCTGCATCTCAAACACATAACTTCAATCAACAAAATGATTTTTGTATATGATTCTGTCTAAAAAAACTTCTAATTAAAAACGAAAGGCTTAAAATGAAAGAAAATGTAGGAAGAGGTTTAATATGAATATTATTATAATTCTTTCACTGAGTTTTCTTTGATATTTATTTTGAAACTTTTAACAAAAATTTCAGTAGTTTTTCTAAGACGTTTTGTACATTATTCTCTAATAATACAAAATCTCCGAATAAAATAATTGACGAAGTATTAAGTCATTTAAATAATACGTTATGCCGTTGTCCTGATATTTCCAACTAATGGAGCATTGCTTATTGTAGTTTATCAAAACGTGTAATATATCATAAATATGTTTAAGTAATAAAGTTAAAAGGAAAAAAAAGAGAGAATTGTGGATGTATGGAAATGTCGATTGTCCAACTCGTCGAAATACACACGATAATCCACAACTTTTAATGTTCACATCTGTGCAACGTGAAGTGAACGCACACTATTTTCTGTCTCATTCCACTTATACATATATATATATCACTTCTAGTGTAAAAGTATAACATAAATGCGCGCTATAGGCTTTACGACACGACATAAAAATTCATTTCAAAGATCAGTATAAGATACACACCACTTTCACGAGTAAACGAAATTTACATAGCATCCATATAGTCCACTTATGATAATTATAAAGTTCACTCCATCCACTAATAAACTACGCGCGTTAATTACACATATCGTTGATAGGATGGATCATACGCTTTGTCTCTTCAACCGTCAAACTAGAGTAATCGGTGAATGAGATCACATTTCATATGATTTAAGTACAATAAAGCCTCGTTTTTTTCAATTAATTGAAATCTGAGGCTATAGAAATGCATAAACCTGCCAAGTAAGCTTATGCAAGTATGCTCCTAACGTATCGTTCACGCAATCAGAAACGGATCTGCAAACTGTGTGCGTTTTCTAACGAACAAAATAACGATCATTTATGAGTAATATTGTAAAACTGTAATTTAAAAATTATTCAAGAATTACGTTACCTGCGTTAAAATTTTATATCTACGATGTTCTCATTTAGGAAAACTCAACACCAACTTTCGCTCTCTCGTTCACCAACTCCATCACTTTCCTCGTCACTTGGATCTTCTCCATACATATCTGCCAATTTTCTAAATCTTGGCCCAAAATTAGACAGATAATTAAACTTGAGATCTCCATCGTCAGTGCCTATCAATAAAGAACATAAAGTTAACTAAGAAAATACTGTAAAAATATAAAGTCACTATAAGATATTTTTTTTTAATTTAGAAGTACTAACAGGAGGCCAATGACGATAGATCGCCTTCTGAATTGCCTTCTCCCTCGTAAGCATAATGCCTTACATCATCGAATGGATTTGTATCGGGATCTTTATCGCAACTTTCTTTCTTACCATCTAGGAAACCACAAATGTCTGGAACTTCGTCGGTTCCTATATACAAAATTATCTTTTTAATTTCAGTACAATAATTCATAACGTAGACAGAATTTTAATAATCTTCTACAATTATCGTACCCCTACTCTGTAGACCAACAGGAGCTATCTTTGAATCAATAGGTGGTGCATCGTAAATGGCTCTCAAGACATTTAAGTCATAACCTGTGTCAACTTCGCCACCTCCTTCGTCCTCATAATTAATAATATTTTCTCTGATATCGTCCATATCTTTATATAGGTCATCCGTCTTCCTTCTATGTACAACTACCGCCACAAGCAGTATTAACAATATTAATACGCAAACTAAAATAGCTACTATAAAATTCGTGTCAATTCCGAACGAGATTGCCTTTGTCATGCCATGATCACAACCAGGATCTGCATTTCTGGATAGCGATGGCATACCTAAGTTGTACGTCTAATACAAAAGAATATAATTTATTTCTCTATTCGTATTTTGCTGTAACTGTGAATATATGTTTATTATATTTTTTCATTACTTACATTTCCATTAAATGTCATATTACGTATACAACCAATAAATCCTTTGTCAGTCGGTTTATAATCCCATCCTAAATTTGAAGCTAAATGCGCTAAATTAGTCACTGTACCACCTACTTGCATGGGACTGTTAACATTCAAAAATTCATTGGTGCCTTGCGGTGCAGTGAGACTCATGCAAGCGGATATTCCGCACTTATCAACTACCATCTCTATAGACTAGAAAAAAAAAACAAACATTAATATAATTTGCATATTTAGCTTAAACGAAATAATGTATGTACGATGAGAATTCTTACAGTTTTCTTCCAGTAAACGTCTATTCTGTGGCTCTTGCCGTCTGTTAATTTAATTTGTTTCTGATCTAGCCTCACAGTTCCCGTTCCATAATCAACATACAATACAGCGAAGCCTTGTTGAAGTTCGAGAGACATAAAATCCTGAATTCCAAGCTTCGGATTGTAAGTCATGGGACCAAAATAAAATACAAGACCATTATCCACGTTGGGCGTTATCTCCAATCCTATAATAATCATATACATGTGAATAAAAATGTAGACATAAAAAACTGAAATAATGTAAAATGCAGTGTAGGAACACAGGATCGTAAGGTACAGTGTGCCTTCGATACTTTTAGACAATAGCTTATTATGCGATTATTAATCATGGTGTCCAGTGAAATCTGGCTAGTCAATTCAGAAATAATTCTAGGATATTCCAGGTAAAAATCTTGGTTTTTTCATCGATTAATTTTCATTGTTTAAGGCTCTCAAGTACTCACTTTAGCCATATTGAATCGTGACGTCATAAGCGAGGAACGTGTCATAAGCAACACGTTGATTTTTCTTGCACGCCATTTGTAAATAAAGAGAATTTGAATAAAACCAAATGTTAAAATCGTTTTAAAACACTTGTAAAAATAGGCCGAGATTATCCTTACCTCCCTTGACAGTCAGTAAATAGTCATATAAGGCACATAAAATGCGTTTACTAGATTTTACTCAATGCACATGCATAGCTTATTTTCATTTCACGAGCCTTTTTTTTACTATTTACTGACTAACAGGGGAGATAAGTCTCGGCCCATTTTTACAAATGTTTCAAAGCAATCTTGTTTCATCTCTCTAAAATTCTCTTTATTTACAAATAGCATGCAAGAAAAATCAACATGTTATTTTTTGCTTATGACGTCGTGATTCAATATGACTGAGGTGACTACTCAGGAGCCTTAATTAGTTTCATCAATTTGCGCAATATTATATACTTTGTATTCAAGTTAGGATTTTATACGAATGAATTAAAACGTTAACAAATTTAAAACAATATTATTTATTGCTTTATAAATAATATCAAATATTCCGTCAACACAAACAATTTTTCTGCTATGTTCTATTTTAGACATCAAACCTGAATTTTCAATTGGTAACTTATTGCATCTTTAAGGGAGAACTTATACCACTAAACACATTTTTTTATTTCTTTCTTCTTTCGCGCTCTGTTTTTTTTAAATGAAAGAATGATAAATTATAGGCCAGCGCTGAAATTTCAGGGATTTTCCAGAAATTTTCCAGAATACATAAAATTCCAGTATAATTCCAGAATCCAAGGAAATTCAAGGATTGCTGGATACCATGTTAACGGTTACTGAATTGATTGTGAGTTTTGATTATTTAAATCAAATCGTACTGTTATTGTTACAAATAGCTATTTGTGGCATTCGAGGATAAATGTGTCAGCATGACCGATTTGTAAGAATACAGAGCCTTAAGGTCAATTAAATATCGATAGGAGATTGCGTAATAATTACAGGAACAATGAAACAGTCGTGGAACATGCTATTGTAAGTGATAGGTGTGAGAGTTCAAATGCCAATTAGCTCCAGCATTTTTCTCATTCCGTCACTTACAGTTACGTACCTAAATGTGAGTCATCACAAGCTTGATCAGGTGGCGGCATTATAGCCCAGCCGTCTCCGTGAAAGCCAATTCCCAACAGTTCACATCTCGGTCCTTCCAGACCAGGCGGACACTCACATCGTTCTGCCAGAGGCGTACCACCGTTCAAACAAACGACTGGTTCCGCGACGTGGCAAGTACACAATGGATCTGCGATCGCCCTAACACCGACAAACGAACTGGTATTAGTATAGACGACATATGGAACGGTGCTGGTGTTCAAGTAATTGCGGCAGGAATCGTTGCAGTGAAGCTTCTCGAATAGGCATTCATCAATGTTCATTAATAAGATATCCGCTTTCATCTCTCGTTCAATTTCTTTAGAATGCTGCGCTATAATTGTGTTCAACTTCTCGGGAGCGTAATATGGACTGCCGTGTGCCGAAAATCGAATGTCCAGCAAGCTTTTATTGTTGTGATGAGGCGAATGAAGTACGGTGAACACGTCGACATTTTCAACCGATCTATTCAGCATAGTTGCCAATTTCTCTTGGAATATATCCTTTTTACTGACACCAGATTCGTCAGGTTCTACAAATTGCTCCGCTGTTATCCCATAAAATCGTACGGAACCAGATCTGTGAACAGCTTCTTCGGGAAGTTCTTTAACAGTAACGTTCACGTAGGCTTGGACTTGATGCCAAGGAATAAGTTTACTTTCTTCGGTAACAACAAATTGCAATACGAAGGTGTCGTTTGATGTACCCGATAGTAATGTAATCATGCCAGTACTGGTATTAAGATGGAAACCATCGTGAGGAGAAACCCATTTGAAAGCTTTATCTGGTAGATCCCAATCATCCGGATCGTTAACGTAAACGCGTCCGATTTCTGTGTCAGGAGCTTCTCCTTTGTAATTATAAACGAATATAGAACTTGAACCCTCGCGCATAGGATTGTCATTCTCATCGCCTATGATCACAGTGAGCGTCGAGGTACCCGTCATAGGCGGTGAACCACTGTCCGTAATTGCAATCGGAATGTCGTAACTCTTCTGCATTTCTCGATCAAACACAGCTCGCGCATATAAATTATTATCGCGTATGTCAAATTTAGATCTAATTTCATTGTCCGCAGTGTCATCGATTCTGAAATCGAATGGCGGACCATTATCGTCAGAGTCGTAATCTCGTGCCTTCAACTCGGTTATCTTGCCGGGTGGTTTATTTTCATCCCAAATAACTGGATAAAGCATATCGAGAAACGGTGCGTTGTCATTTATATCTGTGAGGGTAATATTAACCACCACCGATTCTCGAAAAGCCATAGATGAACCATCCTCATCTCTCGCCATTACGATTACCTGTTAAAAACCACGAAAAAGCAAGAGAAACGAAATTAATTTCTGAAGATATTGATTTGATAAATACATGATTAATAACTTACAGTCCACGTTGAAAAACCATTCGGCGGATCACGATCTAATGGTTTCTTCAATTTCATACAGCCATGTTTGTCAATTCCTATCAAGGGTTGTTGTTCTTCCTTGGCGATAAAATAGGCAATATGCTGATCAGCATTCCTATCTTCGATATCAGGATCATAAGCCACCACAGTAGTTACACAATCTAAACGAACAAATAATAAAGTTTGTTTAAAAAATGAAAATTTTGCAAGATTATCGAAAAATATTGCATCAATACTTTATACCTTCTACCAATTTTTCTTCTTCTATCGTCGGATTTTTGTCGAAATCTTCGAAAACTGGCGGATTATCATTAACGTTTTCGATAAAAATCTCGACTTGTGCCGTATCGTTAAACAGACCATCGAACGCTCTCACAGTTAGATTGTACTTGGTGATTTTTTCATAATCGAGTGGCTTGTTCACACGAATCTTTCCCGTTGTAGCCTCGATGTAAAAGCTGTCATCGGTGTTGCCCGATATGATGCTGTACGTGACAGGATTCTCCGTATCAAGATCGCGGGCTGTGACTTCAGTTACGGGCGCGTTAATGTTGACGTTTTCGTAAACCGAATTATGGGTGTAAACTTTCTGGGTGAAGCGAGGCGGATTGTCATTCTTATCAGCGATTTTGATTGTAAATGCTTGTTGTCCTTTATTATGTTCGCCGGTTTTGAACAAAGCACTCGGAGAATTATCCGTCGCTATTACTTTCACATTGTAGATATCTTGTTGTTCTCTGTCGAATGTCATTAACGTTGTGATATTACCAGTTATTGGGTCGATGGCAAAGAGGTCCTTGAAGTTATCCAACTCGTAGGTGACCTTTTGAGGATGAAAGTCGAGATATTGCCTTAAGTGCAAGACATAATGAAACTTTGACGCATAATCGTAATAAAAGACATTCTTGGAGCGCAAAGTGTGATGTATGCAATTTTAATACCTGATTATTAGCGGAAGTTCCATCAGCGTCAATAGCTTGCACTTGCATCACAGGAACTCCTAGGGGTTCGTTTTCTAATACGCTTCCTTGTTTGAGATCACTGAAGACTGGAATGTTGTCATTTACATCTAGAACTTCGATATCAATCACCGTTTCGGCAGCTAACTCATAATTGTTTTTTACTCTCACTATTAACGAGTACTGCGTGTTTCTTTCGTAATCAAGCTGTCGAGACAACTTAATATCTGCTACATCTTTATTGAATTCTAATCTATAACGAGAAAATAAAATTTTTACGTGAGACACGGTTGATTTGCAATTGTTAACATATTTC
Source organism: Trachymyrmex cornetzi (assembly GCF_001594075.2). Classification (NCBI taxonomy): domain Eukaryota; kingdom Metazoa; phylum Arthropoda; class Insecta; order Hymenoptera; family Formicidae; genus Trachymyrmex; species Trachymyrmex cornetzi. The sequence goes on along the minus strand of NW_017299830.1, from coordinate 314,389 downwards.
ATTTCAAAATATATATTATTATAATTATAAGAATGAAAAAATAGTAAGCGCAATTCGTATAGTACCTAAAAGTGTTCCCTTTGTTACTTTGTTCCGTTGTGCCAGTCACAAGCTCAAAGAGTAGATTACTGGACGGAGTATTGTTCCAATTACTGGAATTATCGATGTTGGAAATTGCTTGCAAACGGACAATGCTGGCATCGAAATTTGTAAAATTCTCCTTAATTTTAATCGGTTCTGCTGATCTCGGTAAAAAAGCTGGCGCTTTCTTATGCGATTCCACAACTTGTATGTCAAAATAAGTGCTATCACTCTGTGGTTTCTCGCCAAGATCCGTAGCGGTAACTATCATGCTGAATTTAGAACCTGGAATCCGCTGCACAAATACATAATAACCATAATGTAAGAGCATTTACGTGAATTAAATAAAACGAGAGAAGCTTAAGTTTGTTGAAAATAAATCAATCAATATGATACATTTATGAAGGTTCCAGGAATATTATTTTTAGCAAACACGAGAAATAAGATAACAAAAGTTTCTTTTGATAATTTAACGGATAGCTTTATTTTAAGCATTATTCACATATATAACTAAAAATTACATTTCCGAATATATTTATACGTAACAAAGTTTGCCAATAAAAAAATTTGAATTAATAAAACGATCGTCGCTTAAACTATCAAATAAAATTAAATTACAAGAATAAAGGATTCTTAATGTAAAAAAAAGTAATTAAAGATTAGAAAGGTATATAAGATAACGCAAATCATATAATATGAAAATCAAAACGCAAAATATATTGAAGTACCAATATAATTTATATTGGTTAAATTTTAATTTACAGAATACAATATATATTGTGTGTTTTAATTTTCATATCATATGGTTTGCGTTATTGACTCTTATATGCTTATATTCTAATCTCTAATTATTTTTATATCAAATAAAAGTTACAAGTTCTAGTTTCCAAGTGACATTGTAAAACAAAGTTTGCATTACCCTCTTAACTATCATTATATATATATATATATATATATATATCTTCGCATTATATATATACTTACGTCTATAGTTTTGTTGAGGAATATGACACCGGACTCGCGATCGATTCGAAAGTATGCAGCATCATCCGGTCTCTCAGCTGACAGACTATACCGTACGACGGAATTGTTGCCGTCGTCAATATCGGTAGCGGAAACTCGCATGACCTCGTGACCCACCGGTAAATCTTGAGGCACATTTTCCGTGTATGACTGCATAACAAGACAAAATATATTAGTGAGAAACAACAATCACACAATACATGCGCACAAATTCTAAAATGCACTTGTTAGCGTGATGTATTCCATGCAATTTTCGTACGAATCGTGTTTACATACAATTATCATTCCTATAAAAGACACACATGTACATGCATGCTAATTTCTTCTTTCGATAATAATAAAATAATGTAATAGATAAATTTTTACATATTATTCTACATATTATTTGTTATTAATTAATAATAACAAATAAACGAAAAATGTAATTCACTGTACTTCATCGTTATAGTTATTATAAATCAATAAAAAATGTCTGCATCTCTGTCATGTCAACGTAAATTTTTATCTTGTGTACTTTTAAATTTTCATGGTCAAATCTAAAAATATTTTTTCAGATGTCCACAAAAAAATTCATCCGATACATAAAAATTTAAATGACAATTTGTTTCATGAAATATGCAAACTGGCATAAAAAGAAGGGAGAAAATAAAACTTGGGACACTTGTTTTTTTCATTTACATATCGAGCAACATTCACACCACATATTCGAAACCAACCTTCCACCTGTATCCACGAAAGACCTGGGATTGGAATAAAACAAAAAAATTCAAGCAATGATTGTTAGTAGCAAACGTGGTTGTTATCTGAAGAAAAACAAGAAATTCACGCGATATAAACGTTTGGAAATCCTCTTTAATATCTCACAAACTACTTATTTAATTTCAAAATAATTCATCATTTCCGTCCCAATTTCAAAATAAAATTGTTTACGTTCAAAAATTTCTTACTAATATTTTTAGAGTGTATGAATTATATACTTAAAACTATATATAGAGGAAAGTCGCCGATACTGACATAGGTCTCCTAAAGTGACACCCCCTTTTTTTTTCGGAAAATAACACTATTGCACTTTATTAATACTAATAAAATCGTGATCTGTTTAGCTAATTAAAAAAGTACAAACTCATAATTCGTAGATTTGTGGCTTGTTTCTATATCAAATCAGCTAAAAACAAATTCTACAAATGCGAAAATAAAATTCTTACGATTTTCTTTTGCAAATTGTGAGGTTTAAATAATAGTGACTATATTATTGATAATATTACGTCATTTTAAATACTTGTAGTTTCCGAAATAAGTTTTATTTATTATATATTATTTTTTCTCTTAGTCTTTTCATAATACGATTTTTAATTTAAAATTGGGGTGCAGCGTAAACCCCGACACACCTGTCCGTAAAATAGACCATGAGTTAACTTAATCTTTATAATCTTTATAGTGTCAAATAAGTCTACTGGAGCTGAAGGCAATCGTGCATATATGGAATAACTCTAGAAAAACTATCGCGTTACATATTTGCATCTTGCAGAACAGCATAAAGTAAATATGCATATAGTTCAATAAAAATGTTTTATAACGAAGTAAAATAATTTTGAAAAATCTTATATACATTCACTTATAGGTACTTTATACAGATAATTCCTGTAAAAGAAAAAGAATAGGAATACGTAGCATTACTGCCTACTGTGTCAGTTTTGGAGCTTATTTTGTCAGACGCTCATTTTTGCATAACTTACGAAAAACTTAATTATTGCAAAATTGCTAACAGTATTATAAAAATTGCTTATACTACCTGATAGAAGACACTTTTTACTTTGTATTTATGTTTTTGAAGTTGTATTTTTACCTTTTGTTTAAGAAATATGGTCTAAAAACAAAGTGGTATGTCGGTATCGGTGACCTTCCTCTATATTATTATATTTATTTTACTCCAAAAGTATACTTATTAATGAAAAATCAATTAAAAAAATATTTTAAAGAAATTAATCCTTCTCATTTTACACCGACACTTCTCGTTTTATTAAAAGTAAAAGTTTTTGTTAAAAGTAAATCTCGTATAAAAAGAATTTATTTTATATTTTTTATTTATTCGCTCATAAAAAATAAGGCCTCTATCATAAACAATGCATTATCAACTTGTAAAAATGTATCACATCATAAAAAAATTCTATAACCCGTCCTTTTATTTTTTCAGTACATAGGTAATTACGACGTATTTACACAACGTAGACTATGTAGACGCTTATTTGCACCACATGCACCCAGATTCATATTTGCAGATACGAGTCGTAAGGGAGTTAGTAATTAGTTAGTAACTTAGATAATTAGCGACGTACCGCTTTGTCGAAGGCGGGTTTATTATCATTTTCGTCTTCGATGATGACTTTTAATGCACAAATGGCATCCAGTTGCGGTCTTCCATTGTCAGTCGCAAGTATCGTGAGATAAGCTTCCTTTTCTCTGGCGGGTTCGTCTCTGTCGAGTACCTGAGTCGTCGTAATGAGGCCTGTCTTATTGTCGATTTCGAATTTTATCCTGTCTCCAGGAGCGATCAGAAAGCTATAAGTAACGGTACCTGAAAATGCGAGATCAGATACTAATGTACAGTGATGGAAATTGGAATCTTTCTTTCGAAAACTTTCATAAATTAATCAGAAAAACTCGAATATTTCCGTAAAATATTATTCGAAATCAAATTTCTCAAAGTTTTAAACATCTTGGAAGTTTTGAATGTCTTGAAACTATTGGAAGAGTCTCGAATTTCTAGGGATATTTTTTTTTCAGAAAATTTTCTTAGAAATATTGAGATATTTGAACGTATTTAAAACATTTGAAATATTTTCTCTTTTACACAATACAATATTTTATATACAGACAATAATTTTATTTTTAAGTTAAACATGTTTCAGAATATTCAACGATTTTAAGACCTAAAATTCTTTCAATTTCGAATTAAACAAATTCGTAAGTTTTACATATTAAAAATTATTTTTCTGTATGATACATCGCAAGTCTAATGACTTGTAAGATGTTCTACTTTCTTCCATCACAATTTGTTAGTATGAGAGAAGAAATAATACGTATCTCTTCTATTACACACAGCTAATAAAATATTTCTTGTCGCTCGATATATATATTTTTGATCTTGTTTTTGTATCAAGTCGTGTGTAAATTCGCCAAAACTGATAAATGAAAAATACATTAGGCACACGTGATACTTTCTTAAAAACAAGCTCGAACACAGATCGCGTGTATTTGTTCTCCACACTTTGATTCAGAGTCGTGAAACTTTGAAGGTCTTTGAATAAAAATAGTTGGTACATATATATGTCTTGTTTTTTACAACCTTAATTTCCCACCATAACCACGTTTTATGTATGATACGTGTGATAATGTCGCATTGTTATACAATACCTCCATCCTCTGGTGGATCTCTATCGTCAGCGTGTACCTGAATCACCTTCGTATGAGGCGGTTGCTCCTCCTTCAACACTGGCGCGTAATTTGAGCAATTGGAGAATACCGGCTTGTGATTGTGATTTTCATCGAGCTGAAAGCGTAAGAGAAAGGAATAGCTATTAGTGCGGATGTTACTTGGCGCGGGACACCCCTTCGAAAGATGTCCGGGGGATTAATCGGTAAACTTGACATCTCGCGGGGTGAGACGCGGAGAGGAAAGACTTTGGAGAGAACAAGGCGTTCGGTAAATCAAAGCGCTCCTCATAAACCGAGCGCCATTAATCACGGCGCGTACTCCGGCGGTCTATTATGTCGCATTTCCTCATAAAAGATCCAACACAATCTAAAGAAGGGCGAGATAGAAACACCGAGTGAAAGAGAGAGGAAAGGGGTGTGGTAAAAACGGAGCACAGTACTTAGATGCTTCATAATAATCGTCGTTCACGTCGACGATCTAGAACATGTGGCAAGGTTGGCGCAAGTCCCGCGGCTTTGCACAAGTTACTCGGTCTCGGTTGCGTCTCGGTAAGTCATATTCTCATAAATTATTATTCGCAACCGCCTTCGTACGTTGCGTTACCATTTCATCACGATTAGGATCGATCCGGTTGTATTTAATGTACGTAATAGGTACGATCGACCGACGTGGCGTTTAACTTTTATACTATAGAGTGAGAGAGAGAGAGAGAATGTGTATCACGAATAATAACCGGCAACGATGTAAAAAATTTGCAAAGCAAGAAATTAATTTCGCAGATGATAATACGTTTGTCGCCGAATTTTTCAATTCGCTCCAACCTCATGTTAAAAGACGGAGGGAGGATGATAATGCCAAGTATTCTCGCTTTCCCTGGACGCGCTTACGTTAGACCGTTATCTTCAATGTAATCAAATGGTCGCGACATTAATATTCATTACTATTTTCTGTCCCACGGGGGATAACGACATTCTTAGGTAAACAACATTTGGTAAGAAATATAATCCGCGTGTGCTCGCCGTGTTTGCTCGCACGGGTGGAACACGACGTCTCGGCATCCAGCAAACCCCTTAGACCGCTTAGAATTTCGCCCAGCTCTTTGCCGACGTCATGCGTTACTCCGGTATAACGCTGGCATTCATAACGCTCTCGTACTTTCCAGTCTCATTAACGATAAACAAGTTAACCATGTTTTAGCATATTAACCCCGTTATGTTATATCCATGGCTACCTGCCGACTCCAAAAGAAAGTTTCGTCAATTAAAATCCGCAACTCGGGGTATTTGCTAGATCTTAAAAAAAAAATCCATAAGGATTCCCTGATTTTTTCGACATTTTTATTCGAGCTTAGGAAGACAAAATCAGAGTATCTTTAGACACAAATTCAAAGTAAATAGTTCTTTCGTAAAATAGATATTTTACGTTGCATAAAACTTTTATTTTTTTATTTGCAATAGAAAATAAAAAAAATAGAATCTGTTATAAAGAAAATGTCAATATCTAAATAAGAGGAATCTTTTTAAATGAAACGAGAGTTACAGCATTTCGATACTAAAAATATAACATTTGCAAACAAATGAACAAGATGTTCAAAAAAACAATTTCAACAAACGTTCTCCGAGTCCCAATAAAATTCTCGGAGAGTTTCCTGATTTATCAAGGTAAAGAAAAGATTCTTAGAGTATTCCAAGTTTCCCAGATTCTCCAAGTAGTAGATATTTTGTAATTACTACCATAGTCATAAGTATGTCCGTAATAGAAGAAAAGCTCTTAAACGGAAACAAGAGCTACAGGTCATCACAAACACCATCATCGTTAACATTACTTTGTTAGTGCGATGAGACAAATACACGATCGCGTTAGTTAGCAATGTTCCATTTAATGTCGGCGTGAATATGATACTTGAGTGAATCCACAGCGGTGCAGGTGTGTCGTAAATCAAGAGAGAAAACTGACATCTTTATGTGTGTATACTTATATACGAACAAGCGGCAGCCTCTCTCCCTTAAGGGACTTTGTGCCGAATTTAAACTAACGGTACAAACAAGGTCGCCAGATATACTCAACTCAACTGTTAATTTAATATTGAAAACAAGAAAGCTTTCGTGTGATGCGAACTGCTCGCGACGCGCGACGTTCTTGCGCAACGTTCAGTATGCGTAAAACACCGACAAGCTTCGCCACGACCATCTCTGCTTTCGCAATGTAAGTTTGAAGGTAAAGCAATGAAATTCTATAAAGGAGTCGAGTAATAAACCTTACTCCATTAATGTAGCTACAAGAAAATTATATTTCATTATATGTATATATCGTGTATCATGAAAAAGATCACTGCACTGCGGTAGCGAAAGATATATCTTATTATTCTTTATGTACTTGACGTTTGATTTTTTCTTGAGGAAAAATTTAATTAAAAGTAAGTTAGTAAGATACCTCGTATTAAAAATTAAAAGTTCGTAACTAATCAAGCCCCTATAAATAAAATAAAGGGACACGTAATTTCATTTTAAATGTAAAGAAATGTAAATAAATGTTATCGTAATACAAAGTTAAATATTGCACGTAACTTGGGTGAAACTACTTTATTACGAGAAATTGTTAAAATAACTGTCTCCACTTTAGCAACATAAAAATAATTAAAACTTTATTCTATAACATCGACAGTACAAATAATACTTGGTTAATACAAAATTACAGATATCCAATGGCTTTATTCCCTTCGTAATTGCAGTTGAATTTAATTATTAAAATACGGAACGTTTATAAGTAGTTCCCTCTACTGCGTGGAGTCTACAGGTCACATCTGAATCACAGGAAAGTTCTCTGACATGTCTATCTGGGATTCACGAGATTAGGTCCCAAACAAGTTCAGCGTCCAATTACGGGTTTGGCGAAACGGCAATTCTCGTCAGATTGTACCATTTGTCGAAGTCTTGTCTAACGAATCACGCGCATGAAATGACTCCTATGGCTCTTCGTCCGCAAATTCGCGTTCCTACGCTTTACCAAGTGAACTTTAGCGTATAACGTCAACGATTTACGAGCAATTCGTAAGCAAGTCTCAGGGGCCGCCAACCAAGCACTGCTTACCAAAGTGTCTCACACCATAAACGTATTCGCGCCTATTCATCAAATGATGAGTGATCTCTCTGCGGAAAATTATTTTTGCCAAAAGAATCGCATGGAACACATCGCGCTCTTCGATGTCACATAGAAAATGTGCTTTGACAACATTGCAAAAACGCCGTTGAAGATTACTCATTTTCACAAATGACATCCTGATGAAACTATATTGACATGAGATATTAAAGAAGCAATGGTAATATAATCCCTTGAGTTAAATAATATTTTGTTATTTTTATTTTGTCTAAATGTAAATCAATTAATTTTTGCGATTTTAAAAGTGTAATTTTAAAAGTCGTCTATATTAACGTGTGCTCTTAATAAATAATAAATTAAATTTGAATCGAATTGAATACACTTTCCTGAATTAAATTGTTTAATTCAGGAAATTGTTTTAATCAATTAATGACGAATTTGGATAGAAACAGTGGCGACCTACATATATGATTAAAAATAACTTAAATTGAATTATTTGATAATATAATTTGATATTATGAATTTAACATTGTAGGATACTATCTAATCTCATTTGTATTTGAGAGTTTCAAATAAAACCACAGTAAAAGAAATGCATTATTCGGAGTATTGCTTCTTTTTTATAACGTAAGAGAAAATATAATTAACTTGAAGGACAATCAATATTATAATCAAGTTCTGAATCTAAATAAAAAGTCAAATCAATCAAGTCGATATAAGCATTTAAGAACTATGATCAATATCAATTGGCAAAATACAAAAATATTGCATCACATAAACTATTATATATATTATAAATCTAATTTTAGTGTAATATCTAATCAAGCATCTAATTTTAAAACGCTTCATGTAAAACAGCAAAGGGAGAGTCTCTTTCCAGTTTGGCGCAAACTGTCTAATCAAACACGTCTTTCTATGGAAAAGTTCGCTAAGTAAATTTTGATTCTGGTAACAATACATGATATTTTTTATGTTTACATTTGATATACTTTAAAGATTAAACAACGTCCGCGTATTTGTTCCAACTCGATTGTAGGAAATCATTGATCTCATTGAGGTGAGTTCTACGCCAAACATTAGAAGATCACGATTTTATTCGCAAATGTGATCAACATTTGATAGAAGAAGAGTCTAAATAGTTACGTCATTAATGATATTGATATTTCTGTGCAAGTACTAGTACTAAATAATTACATACATTTTGAATATTATGTCGCATTAGTGAGAATAGAATTGGCTTGAATATCCTTTATATAATAAAGTTTATAATCTTCTAAAAAACGAGTCATCTTCTATTTTATTTAATTATAAATTCAAGACTTTGTGGGAATAATTAAGATGATGTCATGAAAACAAGATATATTTTCAATCCGCTATCTCGCGACCTCTTGCATACTCCATACAATATATCCAACAAAATGACAATGAATTCAGCTCGTTGATGTTACATAAGGACGATTGCAGATGTGCGCACGCGATAAATATTTAAACTGTTCGGCAGATAGGCGATGAAGGAAGGGACAAATCTATTATCCAACTTGCTGAAAAGGTGATTTATACGGGGATCTGGTTGGATCATCTCCGGGATCTTGGAAAAGAAACCGAGCTCGGTGTCTGAGACAGAAGGAAAGGAGTGTAAATAGCGCGGCGGCGCGGCGATAGGAGGGGACGAGAAATCGAATCAAGAACGAATCGAGAAGCACTCACCGATAATTTACCCTCGCCCGGGAACTGCGATCTCTCGTCCAGGTGTCTCGAGTGCCTCAATCTCGTTGCAGACGCTGTAACATAAAGAAAATACGAGGGATGACGATATCGTCCATTTAGGATATTGCGCACGGTAAGACATGGATAATCGCTCAAGGACCTTGTTCACGTTTAGGAATAATGCGTGATATCGTTTTCTTACACGAAAACAAGAATTTGATAGCAAAGACTGTGAGCTTTTCTTATCCTATAATATTTGAGGAGTACACTTTCAAAACTATATTTTGTCCAAAATTTTATTTTTTTTACTTAGAGATGATATTGTAGTGTTCAGTGATGAAAGATTCATATTATCTCTGAAATGTTCAGAAAGCATTTTTTTTCATCCGTCAATTTATGTATACGTGAAGAAACCGAGACGGTCAAAATACATTATGTCCTTTGACTAAAGATAAACAAAATGTATTTATTTGATATTTTTTGCAATTGTTTAGTATTTTTGTTTAACATTTCACATCCTATTGGCATGTTATTATTTTCTATAAAATGCGTAGTTTTCTTGTGGTTTTCTTTCTTGTTTTCTAAAAATTACAAATTTTAGACAAAACGCATTTTGAAAAACTACTTCTCGTTTGCAGACAACATATTGCGATACGACGATATTATCTTACAATCAAACATATAAATGATAATACTAAAATAATTATAGTATACATATAAGCATACAATATCGTTTCTATGTAGATCTCATCGAATATATCGTATGTTGAATACTTTAGCAACGTCGACGAAAATAGCAGGCGCTCTGATGAAAATCAATTCAATAATATATAGAAATATGAGTTAAACGATAAATTTATAATGTCTAAGATGAATTGCGATCCCTTGTTAAATGGCACAATTTAATAATTTTTTTAGCTCGCATTTATTATAGTCCTATCGTATTTATTTTACCAGTACATGAATTATCTCATCGCGGTGCTCGTTTTACATTGTTTACATATAATTTAAAATATCGAGCGTTCTCTCGATACGTGGTTTTTAAGAGATTAAACTATCACAATATATATTACGAGAATTCTCGCGTGTGTTTATAAAAAGAGAACCTCGAAGAGAACGAAAGTAAAATATTGGGGAATATACATATATTTTACTCGCGATGGAACGATTTTAACTAAATTTCCAAGTGCCGAAAAAGATGTCTGTTTGTAATTTTAAACAAGATTGTTATTGATATAATAACGATACAATAATCCGCTTTCATTGAAAAAAAAAAAAATGCACGTACGAGAAAACAGGAGAGAGAAGCGGTACAAAATGCTTTTGTTTTACCGAACATTTGTTGTCCGTATTTTTGAGTTTGAGTACCGAAAACGTTCCCTGTCACTCTTTTGTTAATATTTTCCGACCGCAATAGATGGCAGCGACGAAGCGCTGTCATTCCTGCAGCTTGCGTGGCTCAGCCACAATGCGGTTTACCCGCACTTAATGCGGGCTCTGTCCCGAATTTTAAGTAAATTTGTGCCGCCGTAAAAGCGATATCGCCGGAATTGCATAAAATTCAACCGGGATCGCAAACGTTCATGCCCGGAACCCGTCACTACGGAATATGGTCAAAAGCGACAAAATAAATAATATACGACGGATGAGGATGAGTGGAAGCTATTAGATATCTTGAGCCATAAATCGCTTGCGCAGATTTTTTCCGACATTGTATTCGATTGATTATTTTTCCTCGCTCCTTCTCTTTTTTTATCATATTTCACAAAGATTGTTTGATGAAAATGGCATTTAACAATCTAATCGCTCCGACGTTAATGATTATTCATATAGAGCGAGACGAGATTAATTATGTTTCTCTGGGAAACCTGATAAATGAATGTCGCTCAATCTATTTAAAATATAATGTATAACTAGCGCAATTATGGATATATAACTCGTTGAATGAGGAATCCCCCGTGAAACTCCCGATAATTGAATTGGAAATCATTCTCCCTCCCCCTTCATTTTGTTTCTGTGTCAAAATCATTTGGAACAATCGTCACTCAAATTTATTATCAATCGTACTCGATCGAGTGCACTCATAACCGCGAACCGATTCACGTCCTTTCAAACATACAAATTAACACTCACTTTGTCCATTATCTTGTTCCGCTCCAGTTAAGAGCAACATCTGTGTAGTACGAGGAGGCTATTTGTATTTCCGCGTTAACACCATCACTTCCCAGCGCCAGCGTCCGTTCCCTTTCTTCAGACATCTTCGAGGGGAAAAGCATCCCTTAGCCTACTTCTTTCGCACCAAAGATCCATTAAGTACTTGATATTGCATTCGCCCGCAAAGCTCTCGCATAATAGCGGAAAATTTCTCTATCAAGTTTCCCACGTTACTCCTGTGTTGTGTTTTACATTACGTTCTATATCGTGCTCAATATGGACCGCTCAATATGGACCGATGCGATGGCTCGATTATGACGTAGAGTGAAATTATGAAAAATGCTGATGCAATACGATATTCGCGGCGATATTATTGGTTCCATTGAGAAAATTAATACAACGCGAGACTACTTGTAATAACAACTCGTAACGCCCCGGAAATAGACGCGATAAGTGAAACGATATGCAAACATGAAACGCTAGGGCATTCACTTTTTTTACGTATTTCACGAGGTCGTATATTCTAATGTTGCGCTCAAATATCAAAGAGATATTGCAGCGGCACGTTCAGCAAAGATCGCTATTTTTCATTACGTTTGTCAACAATGCAACAGTGACTAGGAATGTCAGCCCTCCATCGACTGGCTGTATATCAACTTAATTTTTTGGGTCTGGAGTTAGTTCGGAATACATTCCAGGATACAGGAAAATAGTATATTCCGCAATTTCTTAATATTTTACGTGCCACGAATATTTCATAAGCTGTCGTAAGCTAAAAATCTTTTCTCATTATTGTATGCTTATATTTCCCAAAAAAGATGTATGTTTTACTGAATGAACAAAAACCGCAGGATTCGAAAATACTTTTATCAATTTAACTCAACGCTATAAGCTAGCACAAAAGAAGCGACACAGGAATCCATTCGTATGCGAAAAAAGATTTTCACGAAGAGAATAAAAAAAAAAGGAAAAAGAGAGAGAAATTTCTCATACTCGGTCGTTAGGAAAAATTTGTGTCATACTGTCCTATATTCTATTTTGTGCCCGAAGAGACCTAACGACATTTATGTCATAAGCCGTAAAAACCAGGTACGTTCTAGCAGATTACAGATGGAGCCGTGTTCCGTATCAAAACCATTTATCGAAGCTATCGACGAGCGAGATTTATTGAATTCGACCGTACCGTTTTCTCCCCTGATCCGCTGTTTTCCGGTGTTTTCCGGAGGTGGCAACGCGCAACACTCTTTAATCCAGAGCGAAAAACTTTCGATTCGTACCTACACGACATCTGGTATATATACTGTCCAATCTCGTCAAATCTTTCTTCCTTTTTGTCTTTTTGTTTACGAGTGAATGAGAAGTTGATCGCTTGCACTTTGATAATTGCTCTTCGACGACGGATGATCGATCGCATCTCGCGTAACGTCAGCTGGAAATTATATTGGAACATCATCTAGTTTATTTAGTGCTCGCGAATCCGCGAAACTTGATAGAGCTCGCAGTGATGAATTTGGTACAACTAATTTGCTAGAACGACGCTTAATAAATTCCTCAAAGGTCTATTTGCTCGGCGTATTTATAGTTACAGAAATCACCGCAGCATCCGCGCAATTCATAATAATAATGACAACTCTCATTTCACCTCAAACCGCTTTTTGCAAGTGACTAGGTCGAGCTATAGACCCCGTGAATAGTAAAACATAAACGATTATGTGTATTTAAATCTTACTTTCTGGTACCATTGGATTCAATTGGCACTCATAGCACTCATACTCACGGCGTTCTCCCCGTGGTAAATTTTTTCATAAGACACCGTCACACCAACGCAAGAGCGACGGAATCCGCTGTGTGAACTGTGAAAATTATTAATCCTCATTTTACTAAGTGCACACTGGAGCACGCCGGTCGACGGGCGTTGTATATTTGTGCCGCTTAAGCACCCCTACCGTGCCGGTTATTCCGCTAATACCCAAATCGCGTTACAACGAGAAGTCGCCTAAACGTAATATACGGACGAATAATTCTTCTAATTTTACATATTCGTATGGCGCCTGCATTTATCTCCGCGAGAGCGCCTCGCGATAAAATGTGCTATTAACTTATCTAATTGGATTAAAACATTTTCCGAATTTTTATTCACGTCCATGATGCTCCATAATTTCGCTAATTTCACGCAGTATGTGCCATCGAGAACTCACGGACGCGACGCGACGCGACGCGACGGTGGAAAAAAAGAAAGCAATTTATGAAAATGCAAACTTGCAAAATGCTTTTTCGC
>NW_017299830.1:286786-300596 GCF_001594075.2 Trachymyrmex cornetzi | reverse complement strand
CGGCGGCGTCGGCGACAACAGGATCGACTCCGGGAGATGCCATTTCCGGTATTATCGTCGGCGTGGAGTTATCAGCAACGTCATCGGAAAAGCGTCAACTGTGAAAGGATTCACGTCGGCCCGGGAGCCGTTTCGCATTTTTCATATCTCGCCCGGGCATCGCGTCGCGCGATATTTCCTGAAGCGACCGATACGCATCTCTGGACAATCGCGCCCGGGTACCGCGTCGCGCCGGAAACATGAAAAGCAAAACACGAAATTTATCCCGATAACATCAAACGCTCATTACCAGAAACGAAACCAATTATATTCTCACTTTTCCCCGGCGTAATCGCGCGCCATTTGTTGCGGACACGTGGGTCCGACACGGCCCTCTGGTGAATTTTATAAAAAAAAAACATAAAAAATGGCTCCGCCACACTGGAGCACACTTGCATCGCGGAAAAAAAAGAGCTCCCGTGTCCGATGCGCTCTAACGCGCATCATAAACCTTCAAATGCCTGTGCGATCGATTTAGGTTATTTAGTTGTTTGCTGCGTGTGTAAAATCGCGTAATTATCGGATCAATTATGAGCAAGGATTACAACGGTTGAAAGCGGCCAGATCCAAGGAGAGATAGCGATCAACACATCGCTGTCCCTGATTTCTAGAGTATTACGTCTGGATTATTGTCAAAGTTAGATGCACACTGAGACTGAGCAGTGAGGGTGGAATGGAACAGGAAAGTGATAGAGTTGCTAATTAGATTCTCGGTCGACGATTGCTCTCTTCTGTATTGAATAATTTCTAAAACGCGTAGCTATTGGCTGCGTGTTCAGCAAAAAGGCATCGTCGCAACTGTTGTAAAATTCTTTAATATGATTAGTTTATACATTTAGATTCAGTAAAGAAGTAAGAGCAAGACCAATTATATGAAATAATTTTACAACGGTTGCAAAGCTGCTTCGCCTATTTTTTATTTTTGCACTAGACTGCACTACAATTTTCTTTCTCACCTTTGTCAAATATTAAACATATACGCGCGGGAAAAAGACTATTTTTAAAACAAAAATGTGAAAGATTTTATTGATCTAAGATTTTTGATTGTGAGCAAATCTCGAATCGAGGGCAAAGTAATTAATTGCATCAACACCAATTTAATCAAGTCAAGACTAAAATCTTTGAAACAAGATACTTTGAAACAATATTTTTGTTTGTATATGAGCATATTATGATTGATTTAAGAATAACTGTACTGTTTTCCAAAAATGGCCACATTTTCACTCTCTTACACCGCAAAAATTGTATTCTTGAAAGATGTACTTAATATTTCCTCTTAACAGATATAAGAATATTTCCTCTTGAATTAATAATATATTCTCGATTTGCGATCGTCGCCATACGTGTGCTACACGCGCGCTTCACACGGTGAATTTGATGATGTCCCTCTTAAAACCATGCAACTTTTGTCTGAAGCATTTTTCTCTAAAATGTATTGTTCAAGAGATATTTGAGATCATCGTTTAAAATAGGACATCCTATACATTCTCATATTAAGAATATGAGAATACTAATTTTTATATGATTACCCTCTTAAATTAAGAGGATCGTCTCAGCGCTTATTTTAGAGGAAAACATACTATACGTAAGTGGGATATTCTTAAATTAAGAATACAATTTTTTCGGTGTACGAGTAAGATTTCGCTTCAAGAAATTTAGAGAGAGTACCAGCTATTTCACTTTAGTTCCAAAAGCGTGTTCTAGTTGAGTTACAGAAAGCAGACCTCATGTCTTGCGAGATGGTTACGCCCGGTTCGATTGGCTGTAACTAAAGCGTTTAGAAAAAGACGAGGAGAAAGATTAGATAGGTGCGCGATGCCGAGAAATAAATGAATCGCGCGCGTGCCATTGCGAGATGTCACGCAGGGCGTTTTCGAGCGAAAGACGGCTAATAGTCCCGTGAAGTATATACACATAGTAGTGTATACTGCAGCCATGAGGTAAGCTGGTCTCGAGGCTGCTCGACGAGCACGCGATGATAACCCGGAAGGCAAAACGTGTTTATACATTTAGTTTAGGCTTATGCAAATTCCGTATTACGTCGTGCACGCATTTCCGTGAACGTGCACGTCGCACGAATGTGTTTAACGTATTGCGTTCTGAGCGTGCGACCCAATTCGCGAAGTCGCGTATCCTCGAGGGTGTCTACATAGATCCATATACCTCTTCCCTCCGAAGAGCCGAGAAAGAAGGCTCGCGATTCGCGCATAATCGCGGCTGTGCAGCGCGCGATATCCTCGACGCGCTGCGCTGTCGCTGCGAGAAGGGAGAATTGATTTGTTGAAAGATTGCCGAGAATGGGCGCGGCGCACGCCTACTATCTCTACCCCGTCTATCTACGGGGATTAATCCAACGTGAGGATGATTATTGATAACCAGGTCATACCTAACGTGACTGGCAATAAGTAAGTAACGCAGCGACGACACGCGTACAAAAAACTCCGCGTACGCATCCTTTTTAACTCGGCGGTTTTTATCAGCGCGGATTTTTATCGTTTGGCAATTAAAGGAAATTAACTGCATACTTGAGGTTAGTTCGCTGTATAAATAACATCGTTGAAAATAAAAGAATGAATAAAAAATCTCGATACATATCGTATAATTTATTTCATATCTCGATACGGAAACGAATATGTTACGCCGATCCTAATTTCGCCTCTACAGTTTCTCGTCCCTCTGCAGTTTCAATCGCAAATATTGTACGTTCGCGACGAATGATTATAGCTGATGCCAGCGTTACCATAGTGGCGCGAAAGGAGTAAAAGGCGACGTACGCGTACGTATGCACAACCATAAAATGGTGTAAAAGAACGAGCGGTCACCAGGATACGGCTGACTGCGGGCGAACGTGCCGCCTCGTGGGTGCATTATGCGCTGTAAGTGCATTCCGTATCGATAATCGAAGCTAAACCAGGCCTCGCGCACACCAGTTTCACGCGGTGCGCGCGAGAGGGAGAGAAATCGCGTCCTCTCGCCCACATTCGCTCGCTCGCTCGGCGGCTCCCTTGTGTGTGCATGTTATGGATTACTGTCGCCGCACCTAACTCAATTAAAGCAACTTGCCGACTACTTTGCCTCGCAGTCTCGTAAGGCACCTTTCGGCTTTTCGCTCGCGCTACACGCCATCGTGTACGTCGGCCTGGCGCGGTCTTGATACCCCTTGTGCGGCATATCGAGGTCAATCTTTAGCTACTTAATCAATCCTTGGCGCTCCATCATCCTTTCAAGATTACTCTTGAGTTTTTTTTTCCTTCTATGCGTCCATTCTCGAGCTATTCTAAAATATCAAGGAAAATCTCCGATAACAGATCGCCTAATTCGTCGAGCTATTATCGAATCGGATAAGCAATATCAGTTTTCGATGTCGATAAGCTCTCGATGAGTCATCAATAAATTCTGATGCGAGCAAGTATTTATTCTGAATATTATAGCTTCTCTGTATCCGATTTTTAAAGACGATATATCCAAATGTGAAGTAGATTGAATCCGTTATTGAATCATTTTTAATTATTTCAGACATTTTTTTCCTCAATTTGTTTCGAAGAGATGTATCAGATGTAAATAATGATGTTATAATATTTTGGCGCATAGACCAATAATTAGATATTTCAGGTGTATTTAAGAAAAATATACATTTATATATCATATTTAATTATAGGAAACGTGTATCAGCAAAAATTTATAGCATCATATTTCCTCTCATATTTTTCTAAAATAAGAAAAAGCTATAAAATATTTGGCGTGATATACTAACCAAGTTTTAGTTTAGAACAAACGTGCAGTTATAAAGATCATTTTTCTCGAAAACAAAGCTTCGCACGACAAACATTTATTGCCACTTCAACTTGCTTCAAACTGTAAAATTACACATGCTTCTTAGTTTTCTAGAGATTTCGTCTTGCCTTATATCACCAACGAGATACTATTAAAGACCGTCGGGCCTGAGCAAATTTTCGTGACTATCAATGGTGCCCGGGGGGCTCGGGAATAATTAACCCTCGAACCACACACTGGGTCTTTCGTGTTCATGCCATTTCTAATAGTTCTTATTTCTCATATACCTGTGAACATGGTCCTATGCCCTCCCCCCTCTCCCACGGGAAAAAACTTTGTGATGGCGGGAATATAGGGAAACAACGGCGACAAGGAATCTCTATGTGTTGTCGAGCAGCACGGTCGCGCAAAGTTGCGTGAGGAACCGAAAGACCCATATTTATAGTCGGAAGGTGTCTTTTTCACGAGTAAGTGAATCAGTTATTTTGCTATTTTTGTATTGAGTAAGCTTATTTTATCGTGTCTACATTTTTTTTTGCTGTATTCACTGCGGGAAGCCGATACGCCAAGTCCACAGATCACCGATATGCATACCATAAAAAAATTTAATATTCTGTAATCACTTTTTTGATATTTCTGTTTGCATAAAAAATAATCATTTTTGTACTTTAATAAAATCAAAAACTGTTTTTTTCTTTAAAAATACTCCATTTGTCCACATCAAAAATATGACATATTCAGATGCTCAAATAATTGCACTTTTTGCACCTGGCTCCTGTAATATTCTTTTTTGTAAACTATGATATCTGTACAAAAACATCCTACATTGATACATATATAGTAAAGTTACAATTTTTATATTAAAACCAGGGACCCGGACCGAAAGATTTTTTCAATTCGGTTCCGGTTCCGGTTTAACAAAATATCAAATAAATGTTCCGGTTTCAGTTTCGGTTTTTTTTTACCAGTAAAGAAAACCGAAACCGTAAAAATTACGGTTTTTTAACGGTTCTTTTCGGTACTTACTTAATTTTATTTATTCCTTAAATTTGTTTTATTAACAAGAAGGAGGGGAAGGAGAGGAGAGGGGGAGGAAGAGGGGAGGGAGGGAGGGTGAGAGAGAGGGAGCATGTTCATCCGTTCAATCTAGAAAGCCTAGTCGAAAAGAGGCGTCAATTGATCACGTGACTCTGAATAAAAATTACGTAAACATTATTTTAGGCATATTTTTCTCAGTCGTTTCTTACAACTTATTTCTTATGGATAGATCTTACTTATTATATAAAGTCTACATATATATTCTTGAATTTCATGACTTAGAATAAATTCTTGCAACATGTTGGTGAGGAAGATCTAAATAAAAGAAATGTTAGTATCTTAAAAAAAGTTTACATTAAATATGTTTCGCTGTCCCGCCAGATTTCTTATATCATATGAGGTGTTGGAGGTATTTACATTCTGTTTATTAAGAGAGGTGGTGATGGTAATACTGGATTGAATATTGCCATATTGGTGATTTGAACGAAGGAACGGGCAGAACGAAGATTAAGAACAAGGATAAAGATTAAAAATTAAGAATTGAAAAAAGAACCGAAAAAAACCATAAAATTTTACCAGTTTGGTTAAGGTTTCGGTATTATAAACTATACAAAATTTGGGTACGGTTTCAGTTTCGGTTCACTAAAAAAAAGGGTTCCAAAACGGTTTTCGATTCCGATTTCGGTTCGGTCCGGGTCCCTGATTAAAACTGAATTATTTTCTTTTTCTGATGCAGAAAGTAATTTCCATAATTTTTCTAAACATTTTTTCCAATGTTTGCATAGCAGGATAATTTAGTAGAGACCTTAAAGAATATGTGTGAATTTTTTACAGAATTTTTCGAGCACTTTAAGAACCTTAAAATCGAGTCGGACACGAATGATCCAATGTGTCGTCCAATGGTACTGAAAATAAGTGTGTGGTTCGAGGGCGTTCAAAGAACGATGACGTTACTGACAATTAATAAAAATTTATGATTATTGACATAAATATTTTGATAATGCATTATTAAATTCGTGATTTTTTATTATATAAATAGTGTATAAATAAGTACGCATACTTTTAATGCTATAATATTTTATATATTGTCGAAAAATTACAATTTTTTCTCTGCAGTTATCTTTATTAATAATCAAACTCGGATATAATATTAAAATCAGTTTTAAATAAAAATCGAGTATTATTAAGTTTTAAACATACATATATATATATATATATATGTATATATATATGTATATGTACATATCTAAGAAACTAATAAATCATGAAATTAGTACCGTATTATTAGTTTCTTACTCTTAATCACTTAAATTTTAACAGACACGCCAACTTCCATAAGCGCCGACCGACCGTCTTTAATAGTATCTCGTCGGTGCTTATATTTATAAACAGGTCGAATACTTTCAGAGTATGCAGATTACACGACGCAATTATAAAACAATTAACATTTTTCAATAGTTTTTGAAGGCACACAATTGAAGGATAAATCCAAAGTTCCTGTAAGCGAAGCATATTGAAACATTCCTGGGGCTTATCGCTTGCTAACCAGAACAGGAATTATCGTCGTAAACCGCTGTCGATTTAGTAAGATACTCTGAGATGCTTACTATGTGGATTCGCACCGTGTTAATAGTCGCGATTAAGTTCGCCGTACACGCGACACTTTACTCACGTTGATCGGCAAATGCATGATGGTGTAATAACGCGAAATGTACACGTCGCAGAAGAGACGATGCACGAGGCACCGCCCTAAAACTGCTGGGTCGTTAGGAGTTTACGAGCTAGCGGCAGTGTGCTCGAAGGTGCAACGTGCAGCTCCAAATCCACTCATCGTTCACGTCGCCCCGGTGACAACCGACACGTCTTGCTACTCGTAAAAAGATATACGTGTGCATTCGCGTGCATCCGAGCGTGAATCGAGGAACCGACGAGAGGAATTTCTTTACTCGGACCACCACACACAGTCTGCCAACAGGACAATATCGCGCGTTTAAACTTATTACGTCGAATTAAAACGTCTAATTTCTTCATTGTGACTCTGACAATGAGTGTTGAGATCCAGAAGAAGATACTTTCCAACGATTCTGTTCTATCGATTAAACGACATTTCAGTGATTGGAAAGACTGAAATACGTCTGAAGTTTTATGAAACTTTTTCTTTTACTTCGTCGAAAAGAAAATCAAGACTTACAGACATATTCCTTCCTTTGACTTTTTATTAGATTGTCCAGTGAATTCCATGTAAGTATATACTTTTCTGATTTTATGTGAAACAACATAAAATTACAAAAGAAATCAGATGTGAAGCATTAGAGATAAAAGACGATGAAACAAATCTCACCGACTTCTTCATCAAATGACAAACGAGGCAACCATCCCCCGCACGGCAGCTTCACGCTCGTGTAAAACACGGGACTTTGCTGCGAATAAAAGAGGCAAACTTTTGAAACACGCGTCGACAATTCGCAACGCAAAGCGTCGAAACCACAGAGCAAACTCGCGCGTCGTAACGACTGCGACGCATTACTGTCAAGCTTATAAGTTATTACAATTCGCGTGCGTTGTCAGCCCAGCCGCGCACATTTACAAGCCAAAAATGTGTGCTGTGTAGTGCACAGTGTGCATAGCCCGCATGGAATTAACGCACGCAGTAGTTCATAAAACGCAGATTTACAGTTGCCACTTTTGTATCTTCAATAATCCGCGAAGCACGCAGACCTACATGCAATCATGCACGCGACTCGTGGACATGAAAGCATCATAGCGGTATTTGATTGACATTTTATAGTGGAGACGATCGACATCGAGACCGTGATGACGGATTACCGAACGCATGGAAAAACTGATCGCAAAAAACGGATATTGACTCGTTAGCGAGTATATTGATCGTATCCTGAAAACATTAAGAGAAGAGAAATAAATTATTTGACCGATTTTGAGTAAAGTGACGTCTACAATGAAATTTTCAGGCGCAAGACTTTAAGCCTTAAGTTGTAAGAAAGTGACCAAATAGCCGATAATTTTTCTTGCCTGTGATTGCTCAATTTCTTATATATGTATAATATGAATAATCTTATTTAGTGTGTATGTATCCATATATCAATTCTTAACCCTATACGGTTAATAATATTGTACAGTCAATATTTAGAAATTCTGACAATATCACTGATCGCGTGTGGTTAATATTGATGATGGATTGACGTAGAATACTGACAGTGATCTGGATTTTGATTATTGAGCATCAGTATCGTTTTATTAGCATCCATGTCACAGTATGTCACAGTGCAATAGATAATATGTAACGTAAAACTAAAATGAAATATATTGTCAATAATACTGATCGTCAACGTTGTAAAAATGTACTAAAAACATTGATACTTACCGTCAGTATTACTGATTCAATATTACTAATTAGTACTGTTGATCGTGTATATAGGGTCACCTTTAAATACTTTAGCAAAATTGTTGTTTTCGTGCAGATAATATATAATAGAATAATATATAATTATCACTCGGAAGAACCAAATCCTTGTTGATATGGCACAATAAATAAGGACGAGATTGAGAACACAACTATACGCGCTCGTACAATGTGACTATTTCAGCTACGAAGCGTTAGTATTATTTACCGTAAATGCTATTTATTCCAACGATTCTGGTTTCATGTATTAATTTCGAGATACCGCAAATAGGAGAGACGTATAAAAGATATCACTGAACTCTCCAAGTTAAATTTAACGACAGATTTACCTTGTTTTTTCAATGTTCTCGCATACGCGGGTGTATAAGTAAAGAACAATTATATTAGGGCAGGAAAAAAAACACCCGAGAAAATCCTCGATACACACACACAAATGACAGTTAAAAATACTCGAAGAAATCCTTGATACAAATGAGATTTAAAAATACACGAATCATTAATAAACAAATATGTCTAAGGGTGCGTTCCGAGTTACGCATGAAATGCATGATGCATTATTTGTCTTTGTTGTTTACCAATTAATAAAAAAGGATAAAACAATACATCATGCGTTTCATGCGTAACTCGAAACGTATCCCAAGAAGTGACCTCGAAATGCATGTCCAACTAGCATGGAATGTTGCATTTCTAAAAACATCCGTGCTTGAATAGGGACACAAAGGCGGAGCAGCGAGAAAGAAGAGCGAAGGAGATCACGGCTGGAATGCTTTTGTGTCGTCAAATGAAATTTTAGCTTCGCGTGACCCATCGCGTCAGACCATGACTACCTCTCATCACTCCCTCTTACCTGTGCTTTTCTTTTTCCACGTCATCCTCTCCATCTGTGTATCGTAACAAAAGTAGTAGAACGTCGCCGTCGTCGTCGCGTGTACAGTTATCGTTATCAGTCGCGCTATGCATCCCGCCACTCGGATGAGTATGGGACACCTCGATGTATAAACTATGTAATCAACGATGTGCACATATACATACATACATACATTTCATCGTATCATGTGCACCCGATAGATGTATTGCCTCGTGTAGCACATATAAGGTAATTCGAAGGAAAATGCCACAAGAGCGAAGACGCCACTTTATTTATAGTTTTTTTTATAGAACGCGCGTTAGCCATACTGACTGTGCAAAAGCGTGATGTGGTAAACAGTTGCGCAGTTATCGGCAGAGATGAACATGTTCATGCCAATGTCGATTGGAAAAGATTAAATGAAATACGAAAAGGTAGGTCGTGAAACATGCTCTTTGTAATATTTGGTATGCTAAGGTAATAGCTAAGGTCTGTATTTCGATGTTTATTGTAAAATCGGGCAAATAATATACAATTTTAATCAGTGTTCCCTGGCGGTTATGTGAATGATATGGATCATAATTTGTAATATTTTTATATGCAATTGAATATTTCTCTTACATTTGGGGATAAGATGACATGCAATATAAGTACAAACCATAATTTTTCCTGTTTGAAACCGTTATTAAAACAATTGTATGAATTAAAATTTTGGATGCTTTATATAATTCGAAATATTTTAAGTTAATGAAATGCTATTTAAACGAATAAAAGTATGTTCAACTTACTTCCTAAATTATTTTCTTTCAGATATTTCTTCAATTTATGTTTTTATCATACCTTTATGTGTTTTTATAGCTTAAATTCTTGATTATGGACTGTAAATAAGTAAAATATGCAAGTTTATATTGCATATCACATTACTTAATTGTTTGTAACATCTTCTCCCATAGAAGGTGGCATCTTATCCATATATATATAGAGGAAAGATGCCACTTTTGCAAGGTATAATATATCAGTTTTTTCCAATAATACGGAATATTAAATGTTAAATTTATAAATTTGTGTAGGTAAATAAAGAAAGATCTCTAGAATATAAATAATATTTTTTCATAACTTATAATTCAATAACATTAAGAAGTTATTCAAGAATAAATAGGCTTAAGTGTGGTGTCTTCCTCCCAATTACCTTACATTTCCTTATACAGGGCTAAAACTCGGAGATAAAATACCAGTGGATCGCGACGGTGAGCGCTCGATCCTCGCCAGAAATGGCAATAAATACTTACGAGATAATGTAGGAAATGATGAAAAAAATTCTGTTCACGTACGACACCGTACCACAGAAAGTCAGTCGCGTGGAATTTTATGACGGAATTCCTTTCGGTTCCTCGATGTGCATTTCTCACTGGATCTTCTGATCTGAATCCGCGACGTTATTCAGCATCGCCTGTACAGTGAATGGACTGAGAAACCAACGGAATCCTTCAACAATAATCGAGAATGACCTTCCGAGAAGTCAAGATTTCTTATCGTTTTATATTGTGAAAACGTGAAAATTCGAGAATTCGTAAGCACGCCAACATATCACAGGAACGAAGAAGTTCAGAATGGCTGGTCTGATCTATGTGATGGCTGTTAAAACTTTTCCATGTGCTAGAAGCCATTTCAAATCCGCTAGAACGTAATAGCGCGAAGAGATTTGCACCGTACAGTAATTGCCCACACAGTGCTTCCTTTGATCGGTCCTTTTGACTCCTGAAGAATCCGCGATGTTTCCGTGCGAGATGGAACACTTTGATTCGGTCGGCGCGGAATGCGTCGGAATGGAGAGTTATGTGATTTACGTATTACGCGGAAGAAGAAAAGTTCTCATTCATAAAAGCCGGGTAAAGGCGGGACGGAGCTAAGCGAGGCCAATTCGCCGATTCGATATAGCCACACGATTAATTAAATATAGAACGAGAGAGCCCACGTTTGTGTGTGTGCGTCCGAATACAAAGATCCCATCGACTCCATTTGAAACGTATTAACAGAGTATTGTACATCGAATGATTGTTCACACAAAGAGACTAGGAGGGTCGAACGAATATATCCTATTCCTCTTCCGGCATTGTTTTCTTCTCCGGACCTATTGTCCGTCGCGGCTCATTGTCATTTTCGTGCCGGTAGGAAGATTAACGTGTGCAATATCCCAGAGTCGATTTCTCTATCTCTCTTTACTCCTAACTCTCAAATTGTGTTCCTTCGGGCCAAGAGTAGTACACGGATGCGATACTTCCGGAATCAAGCCACGGAACCGTTCGTACCGAAATATTGCGCCAAATCCCTGAAACGGAAAAGAACAAGGCTCGATCGGAACATGACTCGCGTGATACACATTTTGCGGAAGAGCATTGTTGTCTCGCTACGATCGATTGTCTATTGTGCGACATAGTTGATCGTCGTCGAAAATCCAATACAGTAGAACTAACGGTGAATGACCTTTTCTATGATGGGAGTCCATCCTTTTCCGTGGCAGATATCGTGAGGCCGATATATCTTTACGCTGCGCGCTGGCGCGAAATCATTTAGGAATAAAAAGATAAAGACTCTCAGAGTCACGCGCGAGAAATCTATGTTTTTGACGCCTTTCGCTCGATATCAGGTCTCTGATAGTGGCGTCGAATGGAAGCGCTACTTAATTCCGTGATGGCCCGCAGTTATACCTGAATTATCGTCCACTTACGATAAGAACGTAAATCACGCGAATCTTCTGGGAGTTACACGCGAATTCTCTGCGCGAGTTAAACGTGAGATTCCTTACATTCTACTATCTTTCTTTTTTTCCTGCAAATTCCGTCTTCCAGTTGGAGCAATACAAAAATGTTAGAAATGAAAATATGCGGATAAAATTTCCGTTACCGTTTATCATACAATAATTGCAGTTTCGCGCTACTTATCATTCATGTAATAAGACCTCCGCTATCACTTCTGCTTGTAGTCACAAAAATTATCGATTTATTTTCAAGTTAAATCTAGACTTTCCGTAATTTAATTTTCCTACTCTGTTTTCACAATCATTAACTATCACGATATCAGAAAGAAATTAATATTTGTCCATATCTAAGCTTCTTCATAGTTGAAATCACGCTCTGATACCTGTTACGCATTTTAAACGATGACGTCGAATTTGGCGAGGTCTCACTTTATCTTGACTTTATCGAGCAAAGACTATTTATAGAAACTTGACCAGCATGGTGCATTCAGTTTAAATTGCCGTAAGCATTTACAGAAGTTACTTAGGAGGGCAGAGGGAGAGCACGAAGCGATAAGGAGCACATTTTCTGATAAGACACGGTGAATAGTAGTTAGGCAGTAGAGGGTGTTTCAAACTCTCGTGATGATCTGCGAGATTAGTTCAAATATGTCCCTTTTCGACTTACCTTTTGAAAATAATCTGATTTCGGACACCTCGATTAATGCTATCGTTTAATTTATTCAATATAATTGTGAATTATTTCGCTCGTTACTATCCCGAATCGAAATTTTAATCCTACATTACATCTACAAGATTCACCAAATTAGAAGGATCAATGTAGGTTCTCGAGATCGATATTACGATAGACTGTTGTCCTCCTTAGTTGATACCATGAATGGTTACTTATTTCCATTTTCTCTATGTCGAGAATCAAAGGAGGACTTTGTTAGAACCTCAAAAAGGACTGTAAATGCTACGGATTTTTAAGAATTGCAGGCTCCATTGAGAGAAAGTTTTGTAAAATAACTATTATTTTGTTGATATGTGAATTACAAGAACTTTTTTCTTTTTTAATTTAAAATTTGTGCTGTTCTAAGCAAAATTTAATTAGAATACGCACATTTAATTTGCTTAGAACAATTTTTAAATTAAAACATAAGAAAGTCTTTTTTGTAATAATTCACATGTTAACAAAATAGCGATTATTCATACAAAATATTTCTCCCATTGTAATTTCAAAATGTATATTTTCTTATGTCTATCTTATTTAATCTATTCTAAAGAAATACATTAATTATATGTAATTTACTTGACTGCAGATAGAACATAAATAAATATTAAATAATTTAGATACATTATTGTTTTTTAATTTAAATTTTTATAAGTTTTTTTTAATTTAGATATTCAGAAAAAAATAATTTAGATAAAGGCCCGTATTCAGAACGCGCTTACAACGATGTTAGCACGCTAACATACTATACTTTACGTCACGCGTATTATAGAATTTCAGAGATAAAAGTGCGCTTTTATCGATTAAAGCGCGTTCTGAATATGGGCCATAGTGTTGGATAAATAACTATTAAATAATTTAGATATATTAATTTTTAAATAATTAGACAATTGGTTTTTTATTTGTTTTTACAAATCTATTTTTATTAAATTTATTATTGTTTGTGTAGTGATATAATTATATTTGAACATTTATATTAATATATACTAAAATATAATATATCGATATTAATTTTTACTTTTTTAAATATTGATATTTGAAAATTAATTACTAATCTTATATTAGTAGAAATCAATTTTTTTAATAATAATGTGCACACTAACTAAATTGTTTCCTGGGTTAAACATCTGTTGCGGAATCTAAATAAAAGAAATGAGACAAGATAATAATAAAAATAGAATGAAAATTTTAAATCTGTATAATATACATATATATATATAT
>NW_017299830.1:285430-286707 GCF_001594075.2 Trachymyrmex cornetzi | reverse complement strand
CCGCCACTGGATATGTTAAAAGGCCAACGAAGTCTCTTTGTCCGTTACCAGTAGAACAATAAGCGTACATTATACTTTCACACATTTACACATACATCACATTCTCATTGTATACACACTGATATATAATATATTCAATGTTTGTGCGAATTCTTAATTCTAATAATAATAATAATATACTACATATATATGTAATATAACATATAATACAAAATATATATTGATATATAATACAAAACAAATTGATCAGTACACCTTCTCAACGAGGGGAGTATGTTACACAGAGCTCTTCAATAATAAAAAAACGTCGTGCACGACATAAACGCGTAGATGGTCGAACAATTATTATTTACACAAAACACACGCGCGTAACGGTTTATTAGTCAAGGGGATTTCTTCGGCGCGGCATCGATCGGCGCGGTATCGATTAAAGGGTTGCCTAAATCAATAGCTCAGTTTTTTGTACGTGGTTTTCCCGTCATCGCGTCGCCGTGGTCTCGTATCCGTCGCCGGCAAGTCGTCTTAATCGTGGAAGGGGAAAAGAGCCAATTAGATGTACACCGGTAGACTAGTGGGGATTATATTCGTTTGGAAATTATTATTCATTCTTAGGGCAACCGAACCATCAGTCGGATCTTTTCCAAATCGCCGTTCAAAGTAAAATCGCGACTTGAAAGATATCGTAGCGGATCGTACGTATCGTCGCGCCGACCATCTACGAGGCTAAGAACGACAGTTCTTAGCCGTTACCGAAAGGCTCAGGACGATTACGTCCCTAGGCGTTGCCGAGTAGGCTCGGGACTACTACAAGTCCTTGCCGTTACCGAAAGGCTCAGGACTACTACAAGTCCTTAGGCGTTGCCGAGACTGAGATCACTCTGGACATCGGTATGCGTCAATAATCATTTACATCGCGACAAACATACACATATTGCATTGAACATTAGATAGTGTGAAACAATTATTTATTTGTGTGTTAATAAACAGTAATCTATACGAAAAAACTGTGTGGATATTAATGTTATCCTCCTGAAGAGAACACTCCGATGGGTCAAAAGTACGTCGAGGCTGTCCTGCGGGGAGCGCAAGATAAAGAGAGCGGTATAGATCATGTGTACGGCATTTATCTACAAAAGGATGGATTGATGTTTGGCAATAAACGTTTCGTCGTAGTAAGTTCTGTTTCCTTTGGGGTGCTTTTTTACCGTGAGTCCCCTTGCCTCTCACTGCTCGGAGTGCTTGATTATTAGTGAGTCCCGTTGCCTCTCACTGTTCGG
>NW_017299830.1:283594-283870 GCF_001594075.2 Trachymyrmex cornetzi | reverse complement strand
TATCCTTTCGTCTGGTTGTGTGTCAGGGTTCGTTGTCTTGTTTGCATGTTTATTGATTACTTTAGTTATGTCTTTTTTGTCGTGTCCGTTT
Source organism: Trachymyrmex cornetzi (assembly GCF_001594075.2). NCBI lineage: Eukaryota > Metazoa > Arthropoda > Insecta > Hymenoptera > Formicidae > Trachymyrmex > Trachymyrmex cornetzi. Next base: position 283,779 of record NW_017299830.1, on the reverse strand, counting down.
TTAAAGCCCTGTAAGGCTAGTTTTAGGTGGTTGAGTTCTGTCTGTAGATGTTCTTTGTCACAGATGGTGAAAGCTCTATGTACAATTGAGTCGATTGCTGACTGTTTTTGTGCTGGGTGGTGGTGCGATTCGGCATGTAGGTACCTGTCTGTGTGTGTTGGTTTTCTGTACACTTGATGGCCTAG
>NW_017299830.1:275636-281638 GCF_001594075.2 Trachymyrmex cornetzi | reverse complement strand
ATGCAAGAAAAATATTAGTGTCAAAACATTTATGAGCGCTAGTGTATATAATTATTATGAAATTAAAATATTCTATGCTTACCACTTATAACAAGAACTTGAGCTCGTGCTTTAATTATTTCTTTGTTTTTGTGGTTGTGCCAATTCAGAGAGGCAATAGAATTAACCTCTCTGTTTCTTCGCGGCAACACCAACAAATCAACGACATCTTTATATGCGCTGTCAATTCACCATATTAACGCATATTTTTTTTGCCTGGGAGCCATTTCACTTTCTTTAATATTAATTATCACAAAATTCTTTTCTAACTGATTTTCGGTGAATTGACGGTGATTTTTCTATTACACTGTTATAATATTTTGAAACAATTCACTGCGATTATTTCCTTAGCAACGAATATCGTAGCAACGAATTGCGTAACTGTTGCGCCAAATACGTATGTACATGTCTTTCTGGTATTATCTCGTGGTAGAATATTACTCCATTATATTCTTTAGGTTAAGATATAGGTTTTATTAATCATAATTGAAATATAATCATTAATATATATATGTTAACGAAACATAAATTTTTAATAATTTAAAAATTAAGTGTATTGAAATATAATGTACTATTCATTTATGGACGTGAATGTAAAATATTTTAATTAATCATGATTGAAATAATCATTAATGTAATTGAAATAACTATATTAATAGTAAATAAAAAATATATTTTGATAAATCTAAATATATATTTGATAAGTCTTGAATACTCAAAATAGGTGAAAAGTAGGCGTCGTGCGACCAAAGATAGGACTTATAGGACTAGCAGCATTAATAGAAACTTAAATTTGAATTCAATAGAACTAATAAGATTAAACAGAGGCGAAAAAAAGAAATTAGAAGGTTTAAGAGAAGTTATGCAGATCAAGAAGCATTAATGAAGAATAAGTAAGCATTTGCAAGATTTAAAGTAGGTTTTAAATTTCGACCCGTATATACGCGGTCATCCAATAAATGAAACGATATTAAGTTTATGAAATATGGAACATTAATACTAATTTGAGAAAAACATTACAAAATCGCTATTTACGGATTAAAATGACGCCGGGATTCGAGAAATCAATCACAAAAATCATTTTACACACGCGGACATTGAATAAATAAAAATTCGTCGCGATTACATTAACGAACTAATCATATCAGATTCGTATCATTTCGCACGTATGATTTTAATTACGATAATTATCGATGACTCACATCCACGGAAGCGATTTCATTTGCGGCATTAACAATACCGATGATTACCTATCTCGATTAAATCCTCGTTGATTTCATTTAAAGTTGAATCCCGATACAATGGATTGGGAACAAACAATTTCGCGCAAATATCTAAAATGTCATATTGATTTCTACAAGCAGCAAATATATACATTCGTAATCGAATATCGTTTTTTCTCTTTTCGTATTCTTTAAAATTTTTGGAGTGGAATCTCACTCTCTGAAAAGTGAAAATTGAATCAAATTTTAAAAAAAAGACTTAATTTTTAATATTAACAGTGAGATTGCATTCTCCAAAGTGACGTTCACTCTAATCAGTAAAAATTAAAATGACAATATTACATTACAGAATTTGAAATATCTCATAACTTTTAAAAAAAAGACAACTTTCGCTCGTCATTACGGTTCCCGTTTCAAAAAACAACTTTCTTTTTGAAACGGAACGAATTTCCTCGCATTGTATTTTCGCATCATTCACATGACATTCGATAATGTTTCGACCGAATTTTGACATACCATGTCGCTTTGGATTTCGAGCTATCTTATTCCAAAATAGGTATTGATTCGATATTTATGTATATTGCTATATGATATGTTTCAGTGTAGCTTTTATAGCTGCGGTAAATGAAAAGCCTGACTGAATTAGTGAAAGTCGGTATACTACCATAAAACAATTACAAATTCGAGACGCAGTCATAGACTAATTCTATATTCAACATCGTTGGCATTATCGTTGACGTTTTTTTCCGCAACAGAGGCTGCGTTTACTTTGGGCGCTCATACGTTGCATCGAGAGAAAAATATTTGATATTTGTAACTATTACATATTGCTATAATTCTGTGATTATTACTGCTATAATATTATAATAATTCTCAACTACATGTCTTGTTTCAGAATCTTATAAATGTCCAAGTCACCCACGGCATTTTTGACTGGCTCTTTAATTATCAAAAGTTTCAATAAAAAACTTTTTTTTAATGCCAGAATATATAGAATCGAAATATCAAAACATAAAAAGGTTTTGATAATCATTGAAAAAATTAAGCCAACAAATATTAAAGAACAATTTGTGAAGAGTGCATAATCAGTTTTTTTTTTTTTTTCAAAAAACCATATATCTTTATGATAAAAAGATACAGATAAAAATAAGTGATGTTTTGAAAAGAGGAAAACGTGAACTTTAAGAAAAAAAATACGTTATATTAATTCACTCCAAAAAGTATAATAAGTGAGGGCATTTTTATACATGCTCGGAAAAATGATGTCGGAGGTATGTCGAGTATTTTCTTCTTTAAAAAAATGCAATGAAAATGTTGTATTAAATATATAACGATTTCGACATATTTACTGACGATTTTATAACTCCGAGAAAATAGAATGATCGTTTCATCAAGAATATTTGTACGACCCATGATACCGCAATTGTATATTTAATTATACATTTAATGGAAAACGATAAAAAATAAATGTTAGATTATTACTTGTAACGTACTAAGATGAGAAAAGATGCACAAAAACTTGCACTTTATCTTCATACACGTATGTTCTATTACAAAAACAATATTAAAACATTTTTATGCGGTAAAAAAATTACTATTGCACCACAAAAACCATTATTGATCGATGCTTTTCGATACATTGGAATTTAATCCATCACTGCCTAGATAAAAAGTATGGGCGTCGAAGTAACAATCGTATTGTACCAGTGGTATTAATTTAAACATTCCAGATTATGTCAAACAATCGATGATCCATGATACTCCGTGACCCATGGTGTCCCGATTTTCCCTTGAATACAGCGCTGATAAACAGGCACTTACTAAAAATGAATTTTCACTTTCGGCAAAAATCTGTGAAATTTATATTTGACAGGTTCAAGCCATCCAAGCCAAACTTTTATTGCATCACAATTAACATTAAGACAACAACGAAACCATTGCATCACGGCGATCGACAGAGAAAAGGTTCCAAATTTTTTTACTTTCTCACTTCAATTCTGCAATATTAACTGTACAAAAATAGCGATAGACTAAAATTTTCACCCGGGTCTAAACCGGGTGACTCACTCATGTAGTTGAGAGTTAATAATAATAACCATATGTATAGTTCTAACAACAAATGTATCTAAAATGACACACTATAATTAGTTATTATAACCATAAAAATGGTTGATATCACCATAAAAATGATTCAAATGATTATAAATTATGGTCATTTTAAGATTATTGTCACTAATATTATAGCAGTAATAATCATAATTCTAGTAAAATGTAATTATCATCATTGTCTTGTAGATCAGGGAGACAACATTAATATCTCCACTGGTGTTCCGTATCTCATTAACGTTTATTAATTACAGTACAATTGATGGTTTCACTACCGCTCTCACTAACGTTTGTCAGGTTATAGTACACTTGACGCTTTCACTCTCGCGCTCTTTAACGTTTTCTGTTTGACGCGTTATAACGAATGCCTGAATAGCAATGTCGCCTAGGGGAACTCGAGTCCCTGGATCGTTCTGAGACCTCGCCTAGGGGTGCCTTTCGACTCACTCTGAGTCTTTTCGATAGATAAACTCGTGGTCAAGACTATTCGCGACGACGCTTAGGGGAAACGCCTGAGTCGTGATCACGCACGCACACACGTAAGATGGACTCGTAACAATATTCCGTACTCTGAACAGATCACGGAGGAATAAACAAGGTGTACCATTCCCGTGATTGCACCAATGGGAAATTTGACCCGAAATGCAAAACACGAATGAACGAAAGAACACGATTTCGGGTCAAATATCTCATTGGTTTTCCCACCCCAAATTACCCCCGTCATTCACAGCCAGGATGCGTAATGGTACATCTTGTTTATTCCACCATGGGACAGATACTGTTGGTACACGATCCGCACTCTGGCTTGATCACCCGGGTCCCGGATCACCGGTCGAATGAATTCAGCGCTGCCAGGACCCCCCATCCCATGAGGCCTCGATCTCTTTCCGAATTGGCTTTCCCAAATCGTGGAGATCACGTGTTGGCGGCGGTAGCGTTTCGGGCAATAGCAAGCGGATTAATAATCACAAGCGCTGACAATCGCTTTTAACTGTGCCGCCACCGCGATTTCTTCCTACAGAGATCCAGACTCTCCTGTTGTCCGTATACGTGTAAGCGCGCACGTGATCCATTGACTTTGTCCGACCACGATTTCATATTGTCGTGCACGACGATTTCTCGAGCTCTATTCAACAATCACAAATACCAAGCATTTTTCTCTCAATATGTAAGTTTCATTCTTTGTCACTTATTACATAATGCGGAAGGATGATAAACTAAAGCTTACAGTGTGAACGCTCAAAGCGAACGTATCTTAAGAGATACTGCGAGGCCTTATTATTCATTTGTTAACGATAAGCTGAAGAGCGGGCGATGTGTACGAGGTCGAACCTGAGCTTAACTTAGACATGTACTTGATGGAATGTAATAGTCTCGGAATGATTTTGCAGACGGGATGTCAAGCAAGACTACCACATCTGCGTCTCATAACCTCGTGTCTCATACTTAAATATGCATTGTTCCTACTCTGACAAAATGGCTGCTTCCATTATTCATAGACATAAAACATACAATTCCCGTTTGTCTTTCTTTTCAAATTCTTTATAATTAATTTTAAGATAATATTGTAGGTAAAACATGATGAACTCTAACAAATGGAAAATTAACGTAAGAAAAATCATGACAGTGAGAAATTAATTATTGACAATTCAAAATGTTTCGCTACAATATCGAGCAAAAATCCCACGAGTAAAGTAGAACATACTTTTTCTCATTCTTTGATGTTTATTTATTAAGGAAATCTCTTGCTTTAGAGAGTAAAAAAAATCGATTTTTTTTATAAATTGACAGTAGAACTCTTCGAGAATATGTCCCTAAAATTTTAGAACGAAATTCAAGTCCTTCGGTATAAATTTAACGCTTGTATATACAGGTGCACGGCGCATAGGTATAATAATTATAAAAAAAAATTTTTTATTATAGTTCTAAAGTACTCTTAAAGCCGAGTTCGATTGAACTTCGCGGGGAATATAAAAAATCTTAATGACAAAAATCCGTAGAATTAAAACTGAAAAAGTTACGAGCGATTATAGGTGTCGATTTTCTTATTCTAAAGAACAAAAAATTTTTGAAGAGTCCTGACAATTCTGTTCAGAGTTCTGGATAGCCCTCGCGGAGTTCTATCAAAAGTCTTAATGAGAAAATTGGATTAAACTAATTTTTAAAGTTATGCCTATTTTTTGAGTACCTATTTTGGATATTCAATTATATTTTTTTTACTTTCTCGCACAGAACTATTTCTAAAATACGTTATGAACTCTGGAACTATTCGAAATATACCCAGAACTCTGAAAAAAAAAAAAGATTTTTTTCAAAAATGAATTGCTGCGTGAAGTTAGCCCCCTATCTTTAAATCACATTTTCATGTCTTTAATGACCAGAACTATTTCTTAAAACTATCAGAAACTCTGGAACTATCAAAACTCTATACAGAACTCTAAAAGAAATTAATTATTTTAAAAACGGGGAGCCAGCTTCACAGGGGTGTGTTTCATATCCTAAATCTTAAGATAAGCACAAACAAAAAATATGGATCTAATATTGTTTAATGCTCTACAACAGTGGTCGCAAGGATTTGCACATTTCGGGCCGATTCCGGCGCACGACCCCCACCACCGCACGGCCGAGCCGCCG
>NW_017299830.1:274893-275374 GCF_001594075.2 Trachymyrmex cornetzi | reverse complement strand
GGTGAGGATCGCGCGCCGGAATCGGCCCGAAATGTGCAAATCCTTACGACCACTGCTCTACAACATAGCCAAAGCTCATTAAAATCGATGAGGATCGGTTCTCTTGTTAGTAATACGAGAGAGGCCCGTGTAGCTCATAGAATGGCTCGAATTGCTCAAAATGAATTCCATAAGAAAGCTGAAGGATTATTGTATGTCCCTAGGATAACAGATTAGCCTGCGAGCATTGTAAGTACTCAAAAACTAAATCAAAAACTTTAAGCGCATTTTTTTTCGAAATTTGTTTTTTGCATTTTCTTCAATTTTGTGTACATGATAGAGAAAAAAAGTATTTGACCAATCGACTTTTTATAGGGCTCGTTAGTTAGTTAATAGTCAACCATTCCTTTGATAAACTAAAAAATTAAATAAATATCAACATTAACAATTTGTTTTTGCATGAAGAAGTGGCTGCTACCTAGTGAAAATCGTAACTTTTTTT
>NW_017299830.1:272112-274723 GCF_001594075.2 Trachymyrmex cornetzi | reverse complement strand
GCGCCAAACTAAATGTTTATATTTTTATTATTTATAATACTTTTTTCACATAAAAATTTGTACTCTACAATAGTTATATCAAAACGTGCAAAAAGTTTTAAAACGATAAATATTAGTCTTTCTTTTGAAAAAAATTACGAAAAATCACCATTTTTTCGGCCTCCTGTAAAACAGGAGACCTCCTTAAACAATCGATAATTGCCTTCTTTATTTAAATTTCCAATGAAAAACATTGCATTATTACGTATAATAAAATTAATGGAAGTAATTAAACAATTATTTGAGATATTGATATATCAATCATTGCAATTAATTATTAAATACGCAGTAGATAAAGTAAATAATTCCACTAATCACTATGGTTTGATTTTTCAGTTTTAATTAAGTACATAAATGATATCGACAGCATGTAGTAATGAGATTTTTATGAAGATTCTGTTCTATTCCAAGAAAAGCTATCTTCCCACAGACAAATTATTGAGAAATAAACGAGTATGATATAATTTAAAATTATCGGTCACACAACTAAGCTGCGGTAGGAAAATGTGGTAACGGATTCGATGGATATGAAATAGCGAAACGTTAAATTTAGAGCTTGATCGATTTTCAATCAAGTAACAGAAGGCTCGTTACTAGTATGACACGCTGTTACATTAATAACGCCAACAGAAGTGTCTATATAATATGGTTCCGCAATCTCGCCTAAAGCGAAACTCTTCTCAACTTCGGTGATATATCGATATTCAGTCCCTTCTCATTTAATCATGATGAATAAGTAAATATAGCTGGACCTGGAACGAAGAAAAAACTAATTCAGAACATAAACCGAGTCATATCTACGTCCATTTCTGAATAAAGTAATTCTAGTATATATACACCGACCTAACAAAAATTATTAACTTATTATTATATTATACTATTTACTATATGTTTAAGGTAAATGAACCAGTAAAAATTTTGTACTGTCTATACTATGAAAAAAATATTAGAAATTCGAAATACTTATTTTTCATATTAAAAAGAAAACTTTTTGAAACCCTTGCATTTTGCTGTATATCCCATAGGGATGAGATATACAGTTATTTATAGGAGGGGATGTACGGCTCATGAAAAATTTACAAATAATGCTTATACAAATAAGATACAAAATGACATAATAACTTATAAAATGTGTTTAAAAAGTTTTATTAAAAAATAAGAATGATAAATAATATATACAAAGTGATAATTACAATCTTTTACATATATTACAAGTATTACGATAGGTACATGTAATGTATTCATTATATTTAATGCACTGAATCCAATCTGCGTACTTTATATTTATATTTTGGACATAAATCCCGCTCGCTAAAAATACCGTATATCCCAAACAGGAGATATACAAGACATCAAATTGAACAAAGAATATAAGAGCTAAGCACTTGTATTTTGCTATACTCTATTCTTTATATTATTCCTTTACACTTATATACATATATCACCAAAGAGTCATTAAACCTTTTGCAATTTCTACAGTAATCGTTTTATGTGGATTATGTGATATATGATTGCGCTATTCACTACATTGACAAATCGATTTAATTGACAGTAATTTTATTAATATTGAATAGTAGGAAACTGAAATCATAACACAATATTAATATAACATAAAGGCATATAACAGAATAGTTGTGTGCACATTATCCCTACTTTTTCTATTTTTTCTGACTTTTGCAGCGTAAATCCTCGCGCGGCGTAAATACCGGAATTATCCTAAATGACTTAGACGAATGACTTCCTGCTGGTTGTCAGATTTATTAAAGTACCGTGATATATATTCATATATAGCAACTGACCCATTTCCAAATAAGCCAATTTTTTTCTTCCAACTATGTTACTCGAACAATTCAATAAAAATTCAATAAATCGATTTTAATACATTCAATCAGCGTGAATACAATGACGGAGATCGAATTAATTCGAGTGTTCGTTCGCTTACGATATTAACCTTTAGAAGGTCGGTATTTTCTTTTGAAATTTTGAATTTTTTACATAAAATTTATGCATATATGGAACCTCATGCATGTTGGGCAAAGTTTCCGAGTTTGTTGTTGGCTACTACAGTGGCTAGAGCGGTCCTGAACGGTCGATATTGAAAATTTCCAAATTTGAATTTTAGCGTTTTTAAGAATCTTTGATATTACTAATCGCGATTACGATATCACATTATTAAAATTTTATACATAGAAATAGTATTGCCAATCTAAATGAGTCTGAATGAGTAACAAAAATTATCAAGTATGAAAATTTCCTTCACAGCGTTACTATATAGTATATACCTTGATACACCTTGATCAAAAAGTTCCCGGAATTCATTCAGAAAATTCAAAATACAAGTTTATTCATCAAAAGTGATATTGTCCCCTTCAAAGTACTTTCCATTGACTGCAACGCACTTATGCCAGCGCTTGATCCAGCTCTCGAAACATTTCAGGAACTCTATTGTCGGTATAGCCATCAGAGCCGCCTTCGATTTTTCCATTATCTCCTTTCGGCTGTTAAAACGTGTTCCCCGTGGTTTTTTGACTCGATCGAACAGAAAAAAATCGCAGGGAGCCATATCGGGAGA
>NW_017299830.1:266801-268154 GCF_001594075.2 Trachymyrmex cornetzi | reverse complement strand
CCGACAGTCGGAAGTTGGTAGCCGACGTTGGCCCGCTGTTGGCCCAGGTTTAAAATCGTACATGGGTTTTACAAATGTCAAGCTATGGCGATAAAATTTGGTGGAAATATCAATGATAGATGTGGCAACCTAACCAAAAAAACAGAACTCAAATCAGCTGACTCAGAGTATCACCTGGTGGTAATTTCGGGAACTTTTTGATCAAAGTGATATATTGCACGCGGGCGCACACACGCACACACACAAATACATGCTTCTCAAGCACAGATGTATACACATTGATGTATACACGGAAAGAATTTTCTCTTAAAATTTATCCCGAAAATATGATAGTTATGGTACAATGCAATATTTAAAAAACTGTTACCATGCACATGTAAAATTAATTAAACTTATTTTATATTTTATTGTAGTTTTATTAGTGAATTAGAGAGATTTACATAAAATTCTTCGAAATACAATGTTGTCCCACAACTACCATATTTTCAGGGTAAACTCTAAGAAAAAATTCTCCCGTGTATGCATATACACCTATTATATGTATATCTTTATATGCACATTAAATAGTTGTTTATCTCTGGCCACTATAGTAGCCACTGCGGCCCTCTAAAGATTAATAAAAATGTAGATAAAATCTTCTTTCTATACATTCATCATGACGATATTCGATATTTAGATGACTGCCAAAAATGATAAAGACACGTCTACTACACTATTGTGTAGAAGAAGATTGTGTGAACTTACGATGATTTCAAAATTTGTTACGCACCAGTCAGTCTTCCATATAGGTAATCGCCAGCAGTTGCAATGAAACCAACGCTTAGCCAACGTTACGATTGTCAAATGACAACAAAGGTTCTGTCAATCAATACTGGACCATCACTGGCTAAAATGACTGGTACCATCTGTCAGTACTGAGCCCAAGTTATCATCCAGTACTTAATCAGTACTGCACCAATATCTGAATACTATGGCAGTCAATACGTCAGTAGTGGCCCAATATTGGACCGATTGTAAAACTTTACATGGGCTTCTTTACAATGCGACGAAGGTTTTATTAATATTACACATTTTAGCTTCGAAAACCGACACAAATAAAGGTTCCCGCGACTGCGGAATGAAAACAAGAAACAAGAACGTAATTAGAGTATCCTGCTGGACAGTAACGATGACTCACCTATGTGAACCTGGCACCCGACTTTAAGAAAAACAATTTTTTTATATGCATTGGATAGAGCTAGGTTTGTACCCAATTGTACCACCGTTCTTTTCGTTTGTACCTCAAGGGGTTGAGAGAAAAAAAAATTAAAAAAAAAGTTAGCACCCCACTTTGAGATAATGAAATTTTTCAAA
>NW_017299830.1:261373-266019 GCF_001594075.2 Trachymyrmex cornetzi | reverse complement strand
TGCTGTTTCGGCATCGCTTGTAGACGTTTGTACCACCGTCGGTTTCGTTTGTACCCCCAAGGGGGTGATTGTACCGAATTTTTAAGATAGGGGTGAGCTCAATTTCCGCCAATTTTTAAGATATCTTAAATCTGTAAACGGGTGCTGTTTCGGCATCGCTTGTAGACGTTTGTACCACCGTCGGTTTCGTTTGTACCCCCTAGGGGGTGATTGTACCGAATTTTTAAGATAGGGGTTAGCTCTAATTCCGCCAATTTTTAAGATATCTTAAATCTGTAAGCGGGTGCTGTATCGGCATCGCTTGTAGACGTTTGTACCACCGTTGGTTTCGTTTGTACCCCCCAGGGGGTGATTGTACTGAATTTTTAAGATAGGGGTGAGCGCTAATTCCGCCAATTTTTAAGATATCTTAAATCTGTAAACGGGTGCTGTTTCGGCATCGCTTGTAGACGTTTGTACCACCGTCGGTTTCGTTTGTACCCCCGAGAGGGTGATTGTACCGAATTTTTAAGTTAGGGGTGAGCGCTAATTCCGCCAATTTTTAAGATATCTTAAATCTGTAAACGGGTGCTGTTTCGTCGGTTTCGGGGTACAAACGAAACGAACTGCGGTACAAACGGGTACAAACGATTCTGAATTTGATGGCGTTTGAAAAATTTCATTATCTCAAAGTGGGGTGCTAACTTTTTTTTTAATTTTTTTTTCTCTCAACCCCTTGAGGTACAAACGAAAAGAACGGTGGTACAATTGGGTACAAACCTAGCTCTATCCAATGCATATAAAAAAAATTGTTTTTCTTTAAGTCGGGTGCCAGGTTCACATAGGTCGATGACTCACCGAAGAATATATCATATTGAAAATAATGGTTCAAGTTATGTTCCTCAATGAAACAATGATACGATATTGCGAGCATATTGAAGCACATTGAACATTGAAATCCAATAAAGGCTACACAAGAATTAAACGAAATTAAGAATCTCCTAGATTAATCCATGTGTTTATGTTAGATTCACGAACTGAGAAAATATTATTGAGACGACACCGAAAGTTGCGTTATTAAGAATTAATAATTAATTAGCATAGTTTGATACCCGATTTACGACAAATAATCAATCATCTCACGAGCTCGCGACGCGGAGGTATTCAAGATTTTTCTTACGACATAAGAGAAATGGGACACTTGTTGCTAAGAGAAAAAGCCGTTGGAAAAAAAACTGACGAATGCTCACAATTGCTCGATTTCTTCGTACATTTCTCAGAATTCTCCGTCTACCGATTTCTGGTACAAAGACTATATATCGGAGGATGAGTTCGTCGAGTTACGTGTCATCACGAATGCTCGCTAAATTGCCGCTCTGTGTAAGTGTGTAACTTTGTAGCAATTTCACATTCGTTTTTCTTTGTCCGCGTCACGCGAATGACTCCACTCCTCATAAGATTACACCAAATGACTGTAAAAAATCCTTTTATTCCGCTATTCTTGATTTGATTTAATTTAATTTAAACAATTATGATATGAATTTGGACACCTATAAGAATAAATCTAATTAAACAAAGAAATCCTATTCGGTCAAAGCGGATCTTAGTATTTAACTGCTACTCGTATGTGAATTTTTGCACAGCATGCGTCAAAATCTTTTTCAGTCTTAAAACACAATCATGAGCAGAATCATAGCGTTTTTCATTGGCAAAACTAGTGCGCACTCAGTGCACATTAAAGCTGTTGTACACTGTTCTAAAAAAATATAAAAGTGAGATATCTCAATTGATAAAATGCTCAAAATTTATTTTATCAAATAGCACAATAAAATGTATCGAATATTTCACAGTTTAATTCGTTTATATATTGTTATTAAACGTATATTTTTACGTCGATTTTTGTACAACGGCTTTAAAGTGCACTGAGTGCGCACTAGTTCTGCCAATGAAAAACGCTATCAGAGTAATAATATATCGCTTATTAAATTGACAAGCGATTTAATAAATTTTTTATGTTAATAAGCATATTCATAAGAATATTAATAATTTAGATGTTACCGAAAACCATAAATCCGCGAATAATTTATTGTAAAAAATATCTCAGTCGGGATTCGAAAAAATAAATCTTCGTATTCCGTTAATTCAATTAAATTTTAATTTGATTTTTAATCGGAGCGCCATGTTACTAAGAATAAAGATCGCTATAGTTGCAGTCACATTACTTTATTGACGTCCGATTCGACAATAACGCGCCAATTATCAGCATTAACGTTGAAATTTCCATAATTATCTTTTGCATTGACCCGATTAAAAAGTAACTAAAACGAATGGGATCGATAGAATCAGTTCTTATTGTAACAGATAATTCTGGCAGCGAGCATCAATAACCCAAGGTATCGGGTTATCTGATAGCATGAAGGAATTATTATTTGTTGGCAGAGACTAACCGAGCAGTATCGATCAAGAGCGTATGTCGATGACACTCGTAATCCAAACATGATAAAAATATAAATAAGTCATCCAACTTGACGTGTGTTATCCTATATATATACCTACACATTTAGCTAAAATCTAAAATAACATAAATCATTATTGCTAGTCTACAATCTAAAAGCTCAATGCATATTAATAGTTGCGTTTAAATTTGTCAAAATGCTGTTTTAATGGAGAAAAGTTTCGCGTCGGATATTAAACCGCTTTCGAGGGAAATCAAAACCACTTTCCCCCATGTCACAATCTGAGAATCGCCTCGAGTTATAACAAAAACGGATATCGACTTTGTCGCTGATTCTCAGCTCTACGAAATATCTCAAATACGGCAGTACTGCCACCACTTATATCACGTTATACGCTGCAGAAAGGAAAGTTATATATTTCGATATATCGGTATTTACTGTGTGAACCACATTTCCATGAATCGCAGCGAATCGAATTCCGTCGAAACTCGCAGCTGTATTATCTGATTTCGCTATCGAAATTAATATCCCGCTAGCCGTGAGATATAGGAGGAACTCAATAAGAAACCGTTGGCGTATAATACATAAAAAACGGATACGTACACCTAAAATAATCGTAGGAAGAATCTTTCACGCGCTCTCGACCCAGTTCGATGCGGGCGTGTTTTACGTACTATTGTAATTCGTGAATTTTTGTATGTGTTGGCATTTGAAGGTATCGAATTTTTTATATTTATGCATCGAACTCGAGAATATTCATATGTAGTCCGTTTTAAATCTAACTGAACAGCAATTCTTTGGCATACGTTTAGACGATTAGATTCCTCGAAACTAAACAAGAATGTTTATCTTCGAAATGGATAATTTACTAATTCAGCGTTCTCCCCCCCCCCCCCCCCCCCAACGAGTAACAATCCAATAAAGATAATATGAATCGTAAAAAAGAAGCAATGAGTGTTCGCTTCTTCAATAGGTCTGTTTTTTATTCCTGTATTAAACTGCACTAGAACTTTCTTTTTTGCTTTTGCCAAATATCAAATATATCTCTCTTATCTCAAGTTCCAAAAATGTATCGTATACTCATTTAGCCACAGAAAACAGATCTAATAGAAAATCGAAGTTCAATAAAATTCAAAATTGTGTCTCATAATTTTCCGCTTACCTAGAATATTTCAGAAAAAGATACGTCTACTTTTGATATTGCGATCGAGTTGAATTCCTTTCGCATCGATAAGTTTCGCACGGAAAATCCTTATAAAACCATGGTTTACTTGCACGGTTTCGCAGAGTCGTTTCCGAAATGTATACGATGTGCGAATGTGCACCAACTGTACAAAACGGATGTCCGGTGCGCGGAAATCGGCAATAAGATAGAGAACACAATACTTGGCGCGAGTGCGGAACAGTCCGCGAGGCACGATAAATATCCGTGCCTGCCCTTATCGATGCAGACTTAGCCGAAGATATTTATTGTCTATTTCAAACGCGTCCTATCCGGCCTATTCGAACGAGGGGCTAAGCAAACTCACCTTCAAACAACGAGATAAGCCGTATAGGTAGGTCGAGCGTCACGAGACCGTTCCGCTGACAAATAAGGTCGACCTTACACCGAGAAATTTATGAGAAAGAAGGGCGAGAGAGATGTAGGATTTCGGAATATGCGCGAGCACAAATAAGGGAAAAGCACGGCGGAGTACAAAAGACGGGGGAAAGGCGCGTCGTGGAAATAGAGTAGAGAATCGTAACCGATGTACAATAATGCAATGGAAGGATATCGGAACGCGTTCACGAGAGACAGAGAGAGAGAGAGAGAGAGAGAGAAAGTGCCTTTTACCTGTCGTAAACGCTGGCTTTGCAGTCACGTTCGCCTGTCACGTGGAAAGTGATGATCGATATTATATTCGATATGTTGAAAACGGATGAATTTTGTGTGCGAAGCACAAGATTAAAATAAAAGTTGGCAAACTCTCAAAATAGTCGACAGGGCAGTAAAATAACATTCCGATAAATGCACTAATTAGAATCAAAGTCAAGGTTAATTTTATTTAAAGAAAGTATTCAGATCTTAGTTCTTTATAAAAAAAGAGTCATTCTCTGATTTAAAATTAGTATTAAATAATTATAAACTTGGAGATTATATATATACAGGGTGTTTCCAAATTAAATGGCAAAACTTCGGGAGCGTGTAGAGGAGTAAAAAACTAAGAAAAA
>NW_017299830.1:234032-260261 GCF_001594075.2 Trachymyrmex cornetzi | reverse complement strand
AAGAGGTGCACATTTCGAACAAAATCTTCATTAAAAAGTTTGTAAATAAAATAATTAAAATAATAAATTAAATTATATTTTTTTCTTTTTCCGTGATTTCCTGCGAAACAAAGCAAAAACGAGCATATGTCTATAGGACTTTTTTTTTCTTAGTTTTTAACTCCTCTACACGCTCCCGAAGTTTTGCCATTTAATTTGGAAACACCCTATATCGATAAATGTAAAGATTAATTATGAATAAAAAAAGCAATATTATGAGAGATTATAATTACGAGAACCTCGGAAGTTTGTATGTTTCGCAATGTAATCAGAATGATTTTATTACAAAAAGTATCCATGGCATGCTCGATCGATCAGACCTATAACACCAAAAGCACTGTGGATTTTGTGGAACGTGCTCGCAATAAAGACACGCGCGCGTCGCTGCCAGATCAAAAAAACGGAAGCTATGCGGTAGCAAAAGGAAAGAGAGAATGGATTGTATCCTATTTGTGCTCTTATACAGGGTGTTCCGTAATTCATTCGCTTGTGGACAGGTAGAGAGGGCTAAACTGAGTCGAAAAGTCCTCTACTATTTTGCAATTTTCACAATAGTTAACAAGATATTAATTATACTAAAAATTACCAAATATTAGTCTTCAATAATTTTTTTCTCAAATACTATCAACTTTACAGAGAACCAGCAAGAGACGAAAATTGTTTATTTTCTTCTCATAAAACTCCAAGAATTTTTTCAGAATTTTTTATCAATTTTGTAGTATTGCATTTTCGTATTTTTACCAATATGAGAAAATGCGGTATTAAAAAATTCTGAAAAAATTCTCAGAACTTTATGAGAAGAAAATAAACAATTTTTGTCTCTTACTGTTTTTTTATAAAGTTGATAGTATTTGAGTAAAAAAATGATTAAAAACCAATATTCAGCGATTTTTAGTTAACTGCTCACGAGCGTTGTCGATGAATTACGGGACACCTTGTGTATAGCGGAGATCGCGTTTTATTGGGCAATCTTTCGCGGTCAGTGAGAAATCTTTTACGGTTCCTACATTCATTCGTCTTGATACGGTGGATTAAAAAGGGGTAATTCTTCACAAATTCAAAAAAACTTCATATAAAATTAATATGTCCGAAACGATAGTTTCAAAGATACAGAATGTCAAAGTTGAAAAATTTCGTGTTTTTCAAAAATTCCAAATTTTCCAGGAAATTCAAGTGTTTTTTTGAAATTTTTCAAAAATTCCTTCCAGAAAAGCACTTGAGTTATTTTGATGAAACTTTGTATATGTTTAAAGTTTCATCAAATTTAGAAAAAACAAAATTGTTCCTTTATTTTTAATCCTGTATCTTTGAAACTAAGCCATTTCGGACATATGATCATATAAAGTTTTCTTGAATTTGTGCGTGAGGAATTATTCTTTAAAATCTTTTAGAGTACTTGGAGAATCCATACATGTATGTATGCGCCATATTCGGCAGTGAAATTATATATCTACGGTTTTCGTGAGAGAAAAACTCTTTTTTTTTTCTTTCTCTCCAAGTGGGCGCGTTCCAACGACGAAATTAAAATGACGTATAAAAAACTTTGCCCGGAGAAACAGCCGCGATATTCAGTGTACATGTTGTCCCGATCGATCTAGTCCACGGCGGCGTTGACAAGCGCCGGACAATTGCTTTTCCCGCGGAAATAATGTATGATATTGTGCCGTCGTAACATTGTTACCGGGCATGGGCGCGCTCGCCACGAATTTCGCGGCGAGATATGCCCGGTAAAAATGTGTCAGCCGCAGAGTAGAAACGCTTCGTCATCAAACGTAGCGTGGATGTTTGCGATTTAGTTGACGTGGCTCGTTTCGGGAAGCACGCAGGATATCGCTCGTCCTTATACAGCTTCCTTCGTGACTGCGTAACATAAATGCAATCCTATTATAGGAAAGGAGCAAGAAAAGAGAAACGTGACTCTTACATCGCTTCTTGCTATACAGCTCGCTTTCATTGTATCCATCGCATACAATGTGTACGACGGATACACGTTGTGCATTACATATACATGCATACTTACATACTATCGGGGAAATATGAACTTTACACCGTAGGTACAGCAAGTTCGTCTTCGAAAAGTCGAAAAGTTACGGCGCGGAAGTTTGGCGCCGTAATTTGCGAACGAGTAGCTCCACGCCACGTGTATAAAGAATCGACGTGAAACCTAAAGTTCGTAGCTATCCATGTATCTACAACATATTATGCTCGTAAATATTAAAATATGCTCAGGTGTGTGCTTCTCCTAAATATTCTGCTTTCATTTTCTGTTCCATGTATATTTTACACTGTCCGCACTAACACATAAAAACTACTTAACAATTAGCGAAAATTCTTCTTCTTATGTATTTAAATAAATTATATAAATTTTTTGTTAGAATATCACGAGTATTTTCGAGTTCAGTAGAAACATAGTTTCAAAAAAAAACTTGAAAAATTGCATGAATCCTTTAAACAATGTTTGCTCCCGTGGTCTGCGTTTGCTACAAGGTACCTACGCGAAAGTTTGTTGTATTGTGTAAGTAATTTGGCTTGGACTTTAATATATGCGGTTGTTTAAAGAGAGAATGACGTGCAAATACACGAGTTATTCACACTTGATACTCGTAACTAAGGTGAATGATAAAATTGATGACCAAATCATTGTCTGACAGCGAGTGAGCTACCGCGGGCCACACCGAAATGGCGAATAAGTGGTTTGATGGTCCACGAGATTTCTGAGAAGCAGAGTTCGGATTGAATTGGATCGGGTACTCCCGCGAAATCGCAGAAATGGTGAATCCACCTCTGCCGCCAAGTTAAATTTAGAACTCAATTGCGGTCGTTCACGACCATTCGTTAACCCCGCCATTATACTCTACTCCGTTTCTCTCTCCCATCCTCGTTTCCTACAACCAACCGCCGTTTCGTACCAACCACCTTTTAACCAATGGACGCGACCACCACCCGTCCAGTTAGATACGTTCTTTTATATCCACTCGTCAATCAGAGGCACAACACTCGGAGACATTTTCTCTCTTTGTACATTTCCGTAAAGAAAACTCGTAATCGTAAAGAGCTATAACATTCCGTCCGCGAATTTCCGTCTGTCCTCTTACATTTCTTTTTCGTCGTCCGCGACGTTTCTATTTTTCGGTAAGTGCGAATGCGTCATTAGCGGTTCCCGCATCTCCCATCGACCTCCTATTATCCATTTGATTTCATGGGCCATTAAGTCTTAATTATATCGCCACTTTCCGGATGGTTTTACCGCGCGTTAACAAAGATATGTTTAGGACGAAAGTATGATGAAAAAAACATTCAAGTAGAAAAATATTCAGATAGAATATATTTTTTAAATCTTTTAAAAATAAGTTCGTGGCAAACATGTCTAAATAAAAATGTTAAATAAAAATAACATCAAGTTTCCACGAGTTATGTTTATCCGCAGTAAACTGTGAGATCAAATGTACATAGAATTACGATAATACAAAATATTTGACCGTCTAGCTTTAATATTCTTAGATTCAAAAAGAAAATTCTTAGAAAATTGATTGGAATTGTTACAGAACGTAAAAGGAGGCGTAAAAGTAGAAATGTAAAAAAAGAACGAGGGAGGATTCGCGTGCCGTGCCTCTTTATCTTCGGATTTATGGATGAAATCACGACCCTGAAGACTAAAATAGGATTTCGCGGCGTACACAGCTTTAACTTGGCCTTGAGGAATTGAATCGGTTAGGTACGATCTTCCTTGATAATCAACTACGAATAAAAGCATACAAATCCAAACCTGAGTATGAGATTATACGTTTCGTGATAAAAGAAACCTCGATGTATTGCAAATATAGAGAAATTACAAAGATTACAATTGGAAATAAAATTGTAGACACTGACCAAGAGGATCGAGGAAAATACATAACAAAGCGTAATAAAAAAAAGGATGAAAATACGAGAGTATCTCACAAAGCATATGAAACGAAAGTATCAATTATTGTTGTATGCACATCAATGGTACATACAGATATTCAATAAAAAAGAAAAAATTATCTGAATAATATTAATCACATAGTGATTCCACGATAATGATGTGGCAAAAAGTTTTATTCCGCAATATTGCAATAGTTTTAATAAAGCAACAAAAACAAAAGAAAAAACCGACAAAACGATGTAAACAAAGTAGCATATTCGTCAATAGAAAATACTTTTATTCTGACACTTAAACTCTACTCGTATCGACCACCAATATATTCGTCCTTTTGCCTTTCGATTTATTTCTGACAATACTTCAACAAATCGTTAATCGCAAAGTTCACTATCTCCGCAACTACAAAAGTTATTCCGAGTTACGGAAGTAGAAAGTACTGCAGGGACGAGGACCACTGTCACGGAGCCAAAATACTCACCGCCGAAACTGGGCTAAACTTTTTTCCGTCTCTTCCAGTCGGCTCCGAACCCGAGCTAGTTAGGAATATCCCGTGTACGTGTACACGTCGAATCCAAACGATAACATAATGCGATTCGCGAAATAGGGAGGTGCCGCCGTAAATTTTGAGCCCGTTCGAGCGGTTACAACCGATGCGAGAACACGCCGCGGTATAGGAGCCTTGTAAATGAAAGATTGATGCACACACATCCCCCATGCGGCGATGAAAAAAAATTACATTGGATATAAAAGTCGGTGCAGGAAAAAATGAAGTAACGTTTTACAATACAAGACGTAATCAACTGTGAGAGCGACGTGGGATTTGCCAAGAAGTAATATTTCCATCCACACTATATTTGTAGCCTTATTAAAAAAAAAAAAATTTAGGACAAAGATAAAACACGAAAAAAGCAAAAGAAAAATTATATTAACATCATGTACTGACCTAACCTAGAAGAAAGCCCCCTATTATGAGATAGGCGCCTAATATGAGATAGCGGCGTTTCTGCTAAACTAATAGACGTTATCTATTGGTTCCATCATGAATTTATTGCTCTTGGATTGAAAACTGTTTAGTAGAAAATTCATTATTAGATCATGCACAGTGTAGTCATTATAAAAAGATTTTAGAATTTGGATGTCTTCAAGTTTCATTGAGATGAGCCTTTGAACATTGTTTATTATTTAATAAATAAATATTTGGCAATAAATTCTTCATGTAGTGATAGAGTAAAGTCATACTAATAGAAAAATACGGGATATGTTGAATTGTTTAATTACAGAAGTTAGATTTGATGATCGTAAAACCATAAGGCGTGGAAATCGTAATATGTGAGATCCCTAGAGTATTTCTAATATGAAAAATAACCCATGCTCCCATGTCATAGTGAAAATCATTGCTAAAGTATAAATGTTATTGTACAATAATAAAAAGGACAACCGGAATGAACCGGTCGAATGCCTACTTCTGCGATGCTTGATTTCAACTACCTAAAGACGAGTTCTGGGTATAATATATCGCATATTCATTTTTCGCGCACCCTGGCTGTGTTTCTTTGAATTTAAGAAACATTAAATAAATTTTTTTAGTTGCAATACTGATATACTTTGCGTTTTACTATCGATTTCTCGGGGCATCTTATATTAGGAACACAATTTTTAACTTTGTGATTTGTTCATTTTTTACATTTTTTTAAATTTTCACAAAAAATGGAATTTGAATTAAATTTTATATAACATTACCTTAAAGCTTATTAAATTCCCTTCAAAATGACCTATTATTTTTTTAAATTCTGCCCATAGACTTCTAACATTTACCCAAAATGAACTCGGTATCTCATAATAGGGACCTTTCTTTTATATCTTTTAATTTCAACGTACAGGCAGCATTGTAAATTTTACAGGACTTAATCAGACAGAAACTTTTCTAGCAATATTACATGATAATTACATAACTTATTGTGAGCCATGATGCGATTAACGGTTGTACGAACTCTCCGTGGAATATAAAAAATGTAGAAATATATTTTGCTTTAATACCTTTATCCTTGTTATCTTTGATATTATGCCAGAATTAACAACAGCTCGTCGACTACATTTTAATTACTTTATAACTCGAAAGCGCTTTTAATACATCACGTAGCATTAACAAGTACATTTCAAGATAATCATACACGAGTGGGTTGGTAAATATTTTCTCCGATGCAAAATACTTTCAAAACGAACAAACGCATAGAAGTATGGAAAGCAGCAGGAAAAATATATTATTGCAACATAAAATAATATCAATTCTTTTTGCTCACATAACTTACAACAAAATTAATAAATAGTAAACCTATAGGTCAATACATTAAACGAGCTATAGTTAGGGGTGTATAACAAATAATATTTATTATTCACAAATCATGATTTTCCGACGATAAGTTTCAACGATACGTTTCGACTATACTTGGTCCCCATCAAACGTAGAAATACATAATTACCCCCCATACATGTAATTACATGACATATTATAAGGACCATCTCCCATTCGAGTTACAATAGATAATATAACCAATTTTATAAGCATCATCTCACCTTACTATTACAAAAGACGGTATAACAACTATATTATATGTAGTCAAACTTGTTAAATATTAGACTATGTAATGATGAAAATATATTATATTTTATTGTAAAATGACTCTTACAAGTAGAATGTTAGAAAATGCATTTACAAAAACATTAAACAGTTCTTTGCCCATCAAACTGTTACGGGACTATGAATTTTATTTAAGTCGCGCGCGTGCCTACGTTTGAGGAAAGAGTATTAAACAAACTTAACGAGAGACGCGTAAAAATAGATTCGGGAAAACCACGAGACATCGACGGAAAGGAAATAAAATCGTCATGCTTCGACTCGACGGCGAAGAACGGTATTACTGTAGTATTTTATAGATTACATCACAAACTGGCGTTAAGATGTGTGGCTCTCACCATCTTACTCTTCCTCTCTCAATTTTACTGCAGTCAACCTCGTGAAAGTATAAAAATCATAAACGCGACGTGGTAATAAATGTATTAACATCCAGGGTTGTACAGGTGGCGCGAAACTATATATGTATGGCTTCATAATTCCGCGAATCCGTCGTCCGTGTTTGGCAACGTACACGGCGTTTCGATGTGCACCTGTCCATACAAAAAGATATTTACAGGTAACACGGCGGCGGACTAATGCCTTTTTCTACTAATCTAGTTTAATTTTAATCTTGGTCCTAAGAATTAAAAAAAATACTAGAAATTTAACTGCCTATTACGGTCGGAGCTGGATCTTTGTTGCTTTTTAATAATTCAATCTTGAATTACTAATATATATGTACTATATATGTACTTGCATATATACCATATTGTAATCTTTTTCTAACTGCACGCCGAATTGTTTTTCCGGACTAAATAAACGCAATTAAAACTACTCTAGTAATCGTGAATTAAATTGACAAGCAATTTAATAATTTGATGCTACCATCAAGCATCATATATTATAAAGATGTTAATATATAAAAACTGTTAATAAATTTTTTTTATTACGGAAAAACAATTCGGCGCGCAGTTAGAAAAAGACTACAATATGGTATATATGCCATGCAAGTACATATATAGTATATATTAGTAATTCAAGATTGAATTATTAAAAAGCAACGAAGATCCAGCTCCGACCGTAATAGGCAGTTAAATTTCTAGTATTAATTGAGTTTCTCAAATATACGGTCAAAAAATATAAATATATTGTTTAAATTAAAAAAAACATGGAGAGTAAGTTGAACCGTGATTAAAGTAAATCTACACTGGTAGAAACGGGCATAAGGCATCAGAGTAGAAGCTGGAGGATGAAGAGTTTTTCTTTTGTATTTTGTTAGTGTGTGTGTTGTTTCTTTCTGTGTGTGTGTGTGTGTGTGTGTATTATCATGTGATGTATAAATAAATTGGAACGAGAGCCGAAATTAATACACGGAACAAAAAAATTAAATTAAAATTACATCATTATATAATTTGTAGAACATACTGTAATTAATAAAGTTCAAATGAGTTACTGCGCACATATGTATATCGCCATGATACAATAATTACCATGCACAATTTTATCAAGATTCCATCTTTGTAGTATTTCATAATAAGCTTCTCGGTTGTCTCTGTTTCGATTCTCTCTTCAATCTCAATTGCTGACTGTAAACTAACAGAAATTATTTGCTCTTCTCTCTTAAAATATTTATTAGAGAAAAAAGGTAAACAAATTTAATGATCACAGTATCGTATAAATATCTACGCTTGTTTGCGACTTATATAGGCCCCAATTTTATTGAACAATCGCAAATACAAAATAGCACTTTAGTTAATTAAACATGTCAATTTATTTAATCAATAAAATAGATAAAATTACTTAATTGGTTATGTCACATTATTCGAATAATATTAATCAATTCATTATTAATTTGCAATTAGAGCTGACAGATATTTCTGTAACAGATGATAAAATAAAAGCGAATAAAACATTGTATTTTCTTTTTATAAAAATGCAAAGAACTAAAAATTGCTGAAAGTCACTCGATTTATTTTTAATTTGAATGGGACCTGCATCTTCTCATACCTCGTAAACCCGCAGATCCTCGTACATCGCGTATCCGTGCTTAGAATTAGAAGATTTACGGCCAACGTTAAAGGAGAATCATAAACCCGACGACGGTACGTCCGTGAAGATAATGACCAGAAAACGTCTATAAATCGCGTCGTGATGCGCGGTTTACTAAGAGCGTAATTCGCCCGACTCTCTGTTGTTGTAATCTGATGGTCTCCGCCGGTCTCTCTCGCTGGTACCGAGAGCGATTAAATAACTTTTCCTATCAGCGGAAGACGCAAAGTCGGCGAGTAAGCTAATTCAATACGTACGACGTCGTATCCTCGACGTCGCGTCGTGTGGCCGCGCATAAACTGCATGAGCGAGTTCGCGATAACGATTTAATCCATCAATTACGCGACTCGAATCCAGTTGTATTTAAGATCTCTCCTTCCGGTGCTCTCTCACTCACACAGCTGCATTTCTCGGATTACTTTCGAGTAACGTCTCATCCGGCGGAAGTAAAGTCGTTCTACAAAAGAACTCTCACAGAGGATTAAGCGGCGGCGGCGGAGGCGGCTCGATTTCTGCTTTTGCCTTCTCTTCCCTCCTCATCGCTCTCTCACCCCTTTCTTTTTCTCTCGGAAAAGAACGAAAGAAAACGCCCGATCAATTTTTTTAATCTTGCGCCGCATGTTCTCCTCGCAATCTCCTCCCTCCTCCTTGTACTTCGTCGCTACGACAACGCCCCTATATAAAATGATTGGAAAACCGGAAGTTAGTCTCATTCACCGAGCAAACGAACGCATGCACGAAAGTGCGTACTCAAGTAGCAAGCGGCACGTGGCGAAGAATCGCAATTTGTAGGACGACGCGGGAGGAAATTAAGGATGGCAAATTGGATCGTTCTATTTCTCGCGAGCGGAATCGACGACTAATTCTCAATGCGTGCACTCGTGCCCCTAATGTATCCTAACCAAGTGTGGAGAACTTCAACCGCTGATAACAATGATAACTCGTACGAGTGTTGATGACAGTCAAGAAGTCTTCGGCTCTCGCTTTTCGGTTCGCCGCGCCGCGCCGCGCCGCGCCGGGAACGTTGTTCGATTATTTATCACCGCAACCCGCGAGAACATTTTAATTTATCGTTCCACTCGCAGAGGGAATGCTAAATGTGATGGCTGGTGCACTCAAAAATAATTTATTAAATTTTAATAAATATTTATTTAAATAATACTAACATTAAATGTAATCACATATTTATTTGGTACAAGAACCATTAATTGGATTCAAATACAATTTTTTTTAATTAATAAATATGTATTTGCTGTAAATGTTTCGTTAGTATCATTTAAACAAACATTCATTAGAATTTAATAATTTTTTTTCAGTAAAGACAACTTCGGTCGATCAATTTGAAGCAAAAATCCGGTTATAAACTGAGGAAATGAAAAGCAAAATGCGGATATAAAAGGCGAGAATAATTTCGAAAGGGGATAAGCTACGAGACCTTCATCTGACAGATGCAACCACTACCGAAGCAATCCCTTTCGTGCTCCGATGGAAACATCGTAAGTAACAAAATGACTTGCCGGCTGATCATTTATTCAGCCAAACGATCGTCCCGAGAGCACGGGAACTAGAGTGACTGTCTCGCTGTAGTTTCCTCAGGGGGACCGAAATTCCCGAAGTCACGCGCACTCGTTAAGAGAGAGAATTTCACCCAGAGTAGGTATATATGAAAGAGATACGAGAAGGGGGCGACGCAAGACTGTCTTGTAACTGACCAGAAAAACTATTTCTCGTCAAAGTTCCTAGCACCGTCAGAAATTGTAAATTTACGATCCCAAATTGTCCTCTCGAGCCGACAAATTTTCACATAAATTAGACACGTAAATCAAACAGCTGCGTTTTCAACACTCATGAATTATCCAACGCTCGCTGCTGGCGCACGACGTCGTCGGTGGTTTAATAAGCAAAGAGCTCGGTTAGCAATTAGCGTGAAATCGCGTAGATATAATTTCTACCTCAAACAACTATACGTTCTTTCCAAAAAAAAAAAAAACTTTAATTGCAATGGTGGAATTAAATGATGGAAACAGCGAAAACTCTACTAATATAGTGTATGATTGCCCCTTTTGCCACTCACGAATCAATTCCAATAATAAACGCTAATCACGTGCTCATGCACAAACTGACACACACAAAATATATAATTATACGGTTTTATTAAATACAGCTTGAAAACGGGATCTATATTAAACACAAATGATAATATTCATTTATCAGTAATGCGATGTTTAATTTACGGAAATAAAAAGAATTCTTTTCCAATACTTCAAATATAATTGATCAACTTTATTGGAATAAATTCTCTAAGACTCTAAGTTTAGCAGTTGCTTGACTTCTTCTTCATTATTTAATCATTACAGCGAGTCCCAAAGTAGAATTTAGCGAGTTATAAGTTTCATAAAAAGAAATAAAAAAACAGTACAGCGATAGAAATCCGCTTCGGATATTTGTCTTTTTTCCGAAACGGCAAAAGTTAATTTGAACGTAGAATGTGGGGACTGCTGCATTGGAATCCATGAGCCGCTTCGACGAGCCAGAGATCGATCAGTAAAAATTGCTTATAAAATCAACAAGAACGTTGTTATGCGGATAATAGCTGCTAAGAAATACAAACAGTCCATGGCAACTTTATATTATCTGTTTTTCAGCGAAGAAAAAACAAAGATAGTCTTTTTTTCGAAGAGAACAATCCTTTAAATAAATAATCTCATATGTGTGCGTTTAAATCATATTTAAATCTTATTACCGTCAAGTTATATAAACGGAAAGAATGGGTTTTATCTAATTAAGTATTTAGTTGGATACTGATCTGAAAATAATTATGTCGGACCAATCTAAATAAGTAAATAAATATATTGGAAGCTCGAGCTGGTTGCTAAAATATCAAAACTTTTTATAGCATTGTCTTGTAATTATTTTGATGGTATAATATAATTATTTTCAAATCTATATCTGTGTGTGTGACTTAATTTTTATATGTATATTTCAGCAAAACCATTTTCTTCATGAACAGATTAATTCGCTCATTTTACGTTTACATTTATTTTAATTAACAAAAATTACGCTTTGTTTGACATTTCGTGAAACTTTTTTATATGTATATTTCAGCAAAACCATTTTCTTCATGAACAGATTAATTCGCTCATTTTACGTTTATTTTAATTAACAAAAATTACGCTTTGTTTGACATTTCGTGAAACTTTCCTAAACGTAGAGAAGCGTACGCATGAGTAGCATGCAATACGAATGGAGGAAACGTTAAACTTCTATTTATGATACTGAAAATGACGTACTATTCCTACTATACGGTTGCACGCTAGTGATACATTCGCGCGAGCATCAAACTTTTCTTCCAGCCAATGCCAAAAGTGGAATAAACCGAGCAAGGCTTGAATAATTCAGCATGATAAAGCGTATCGATTATCCTCATTTTAACCGATGCAGGCCGAATATATGGGGCAACAAAACTTATGGCTTATGATATTTTGACTGGAGGGGAAGGCAGAAGACTCACATCGAAAGCGATACTTTTCTAGCAATCGAGAATACTGCCGGGAATCGAAGAGAATCACGACACACACCTGTGTGAACTGGTAGTTAATCGCCATAGAATTTGTTTATTTATTATTAGTGTGATATCAACAGTGTGAATGGTCGACAACGTTTTTTAAACGTTATTAATGAATCCAATGGATTATTCAATAACTCATTCCTTTTTTATTCAAAATGACAAAAACATTTCTCTTTCACCAGAGAAGTTTGTTTAAATTAAAATTACTTTATTTAATAAAGACTAAATAAATCTAATGGATTATTCAATAATTCGTTTCTTTTTTATTCAAAACAGCGAAAACATTTCTTTCGTCAGTTTGTTCAAATTAAAATTACTTCATTTAATACGGACTATGGAAATAATAAAAACTAAATTCAGTCATCGCGTCTCTATTTAAATCTGCAATTTTGGGCGTCATAGACAACGACATTGAAAAAACGACATTCTCGTACATAAAAATCGTATGAATAATTTTGTTTTTTATAGGCGATTAAGATTCATTCATATTTACGTAAGTTTCAAGACCATAATTAAATTCTATATAACCACATTTTCCCCTTATCCGTTTTATTACAAACGTAAAAGCCGCAAAAAAGAGCACCAACGTTTATCTCGCCTTTTTCTCGTGTGGCGTAACAGAAAGGAAGCGCGTGCTCTCGTTCTTCGTTCTATGTCTATGTCAGTGAACACAAAAATACGCGCGACCCCGATGGCGCTCGTTTTCCGATATTCTTCCGCTAGTCTGTTCCCATTGTTCGATCTCGAACCTATCGAGCAATTTCCGTCCGAATACCAAACACTACTCTCTATACATAGTTCCGACGCGGTATGAAGATTACGTTCGGTCATGGCGTTTTTATCGCCGGATATCGCGATAATACGAGCCTCCGAACGAATCCGCGGTATATATTTTCTCGAACGTCGCGTTCCGGCTATACACATTGATAAGGATAGTCTGCGAATGCGAGAACTTCTCCGCAAGCACGGCTTCGATTCGTTCGATATAATGGTTCTTAAATAATTTTAAGAGCTGTTATATATCGGGAAAAGAGACGAAATCTCGGTCACTTTTTCGTGCGACAACGAGTGACACGTGTATGTCGAAGGCTAAATGTGTCACATTTAAATATGTACGAATGCGACAATGTATCAGTTCGATCCATATTTGGTTTGTCAAAGCGATCAATATTTCACGGTGCAGACAAAGAGGTTCTTCCGTCTGCAGCGCCCACGGAAGTTCACGAAAAATAATTTAATAATAACTACGACAAATTTTGGTCTCTCTCTCCCTGAATTTATAATTCGAACGAACGACACGTGGAGAGACACGGTGATATCTATCATTTCAACTTTGAGCTTAATTAAGAATAGATTTTGCGAATATGCACTAAAAAGAACCTTTCGATATTATCTGTGATATCGGATTAGTGAAGACACGAAGTAGTATTATTGGACCCCATATACCATATATTACTCGCGTATGCCGCGTATGTTCGACGATGCGAATCTAAAGAGAACGAAGAAACTTCACTGTCCATATTCATTCGCAAGCTGGCAACAGACTTTAGACAATCTGGACTCACTGCAAGGGACTAACAAGTCGAATTAAATTCACGGTAAGAGGCTTATCGTTCCTTATCCACTCTATCCCGCAGCCTTTTTGACAACGATCGAAAACGTATACTCAAAGTGTATACACATCGTAATACTTTCTCGCTTCCCAGGGATATTTAGCTGTGAAAATTCGACGCGTAACACTTCTACCGTAACACTTTAACCGTATCACCGTTAAAAAGAATATTCTCTGTGACGTCATTCCGGTTTCCGGTTCAAAGCAGCCTAGTGTCCTGTGTTTTTGGGGTGAGTTGCAGCAAACTGGATTTCTATAGTTAGCCAGTAATTGAAAACCATCTTTTATATATGCGCGGCACATCCGATGTTTCGATAATTACAACAAGCTTTTTTTCGCGCCGCAAAAGGAGCCTTTTAATTGTGTGTGCGTCACACAGGTAGCTGACTTCTCTTTATACATAGCTAAAACTAAAACCCGAAGCTCGCAATGAAAGGCTATAACGACCCATTGGAGCTTTGCAACTATAAAAGGAAAGGAGAGTACGAGTTATCCGCTCTCGTGGATAACGAACAACTTCAAGTAAAAACCGTTCGAGATAATTCGCGATGACGAAAGAACCGAATGCCGCACGATATGCGTCGCTAGAGGTGCAGAGACGTAAACGTTGAAAAAGAAGGCGAAAGAAATTTCTATTTCATTTCGTGCGCGCATTATTCTATCTCGTTCTCAGCTTTGTCTAATACGAAAAAGGGCGCACACAAAGTTCATAAAAGTGCATTTAATCGCTATATACCTATGACCGAGTTCTCGTTCGCCGGTCCTCGTAGGTACAACACGTGGACGATGCTCATTCTGAAATTATGCGGCAGGACGTGCCAGGAGCTCTCGGAAGTTTCAGGGAACAATGATATACGGTTATATCTATGCGCCCTCGTTCGCCCCGTCCTCGACATTTATACTGTCGGCCTACGTAACCATATCTGCAGGCGGACAAATCTACTGGGTGACTCGTAAACCATTGTCCTATCCAATCGAGATGTCGCCCTTGCGCTTCACTCGCCCACGAAATTACGGTGCGAGATCCTTCAACGGCGTACACAACATCTCTCATATGTCTATCCGGATTGATATGTCGAATCCGCGGACCGGCTGATTGAACGCAACATAACTAGGTCTCAACTACTCCATAGGAAACGAGCGCGATGATAATAATGTGAGGGATAGATGCATGGATGGTAAAAGTCCAAGATTACACGTACAACTTTATGTGGAGAACTTTTACTCCAAGTGAAACTTTGTATATAGTTCTCTCGTATTATGGATTACGTGATGGAGACGCATCAAATCTCCTCGAATGTGTATATATATATATATATATATATATATAGAGAGAGAGAGAGAGAGAGAGATATATAGGAGATATTTATGAATTTTATAATAGTTCGAGATTTTTCGTTGTACGTATATATATATAAAATTCATAAATATCTCCTAAACGTCTTGAAAAAATATTTTTTCTCTCATGACGTTATTATTTCGTAATTCATTTTTTTCTTTATACGCAAACGTCAATAACAGTTTTTAAGATCTTAAAATATTTCAAAAACACCAATAAGAAAACATTTTCTTGACTTTCTAAACTTTCGAGATATTTGATTTTTTAAACTTTCGGGATATTTTCGAGACGTTAAAACATTTTCAAGAAAATTCGAGCCCTTATGTGACGGAATTGGACGAAATGAGGATTCGTTGTCCACAATTTATTCCAGAAAACACCCCATGTACATCCATAGTGTATCGACTACGAGCACTGCATATAATCGTTACAAATACGTACACGGTTGGTACATCCCACTTACAAACCACGGGATCGACCGTACGCGGCCATAGTCGCGAGGCTAATTGTAAGTTCTGCAGGTAGTAATTGAAATTCTCAAGTTGCACTGTATTTCTCCCTCGCGCGCGCGAACGAGCGGCTATCTCCGTGAAGAATAGCCGTACGGAATAATTAATAACTCACCGAGTCGCGCAGAAAATTGTTACACGAGTCTAGCGGCATGTACACACAATATATATCAAACAGCGCACAGCATTAACGTAGCAAATGCGTGAAATAAGGACCGTAATATTTACGTTCCATAAATAGTGAAACAAAAATACGGACTTATTGGGTTGAAGAAAAAGTTCTCTGCGGAATTTTGTTAGCTCCAAATTATATACAGAATATATTTGTTGCAAAATTTTCGGTTATCTGACGTGAAAGCTTAAAGATTTTTCCTAAAAATTCGTTTTTTGTTAGCAAGTTACATGCGGATTAAATAAAACAGCATTCTGATTTTGATTGCTCGTAACTCCGTTAAAAATCACCGTATCGTAATTATTAAAACAGATTCTTAAAGCTGAAACGTTGCTCTATCAAGTGGTGTAATTGCTAACTTAAAAAAAAATAGAATATATATATATGTATAATACATTTGAGCTAAAAATGTATTATACATGTTACTGTCCATTTTTCCATCGCGCAATGGTTATATATATACATATAAAGATATTAATATCACATTTTTAACTCAAATTTCTATATATTTTACATTTAAAAAATTGGCATATTATTCGATAGAGCAACGATTCAGCTTTAAGAATTAATTTTTTTAATTGCAATACGATGATTTTTAATGGAGTTTTGAGCAATCAAAGTCACGATGCTACTTTTTACTTAACTCATGAATAACTCAAGAACAAAAAATCGCAGAAACATTAAAAATAATGATTTTGTAGGGAAAACTCTAAATTTTCACAATATAGATAGTTTAAAATTTTCGCAAATTTTTTTTGGCACGTGACAGACCCATAAAGTGAAAAAAAAAATTTCTCTTTTTCAGCTCGTAGTTTTCTACATATATATAGGGTAAAATCAGGGATTATGGGATAGACTACTAATATGGAATAGTGGCTTATTTTTTAAACAAAGCATTGCAATCTGGCGGCAATCGCTGAAAGTTATTGCAACTGTTACCAAACATGTCATAACAAGCAATCAACTCGGTCCGATCAACCGTTTTGCTACAATTAACATTTATTCATTTTCGTTACGTCAGGAGATCCGGCAGCTTTGTCTAAAAAGTGTTCTCACAAACTGAAGGTAAGTTTTTTTAATGCTTATATTGCACAGACGCTTTTAATAATGTTGCATGAACAATATTATGCAGATTAATTGCTATTTCAAATTTGTTTATTGCTACGGAAAGACTTTATTTGTCATATGACGATATGCAGGTAATGTGGAATACATCGATTACATTATCATTAAAATAAATATTAACATTTGAAAATATAACTTTTTTATTCTTCTTCTTGTGAATAATGTTTATTTTAAATACTAATATTTATTGTACGTCATAATTTAATGATTCAAGATTTAATTTTATTCTTTATTGTCCCATGCGTAATAAAACGTTCGTAATGATGCTATTATATTTTCTGTGTTATTGTACAATAAAAATTGAACAGTTTTCTATTTTTCTTGATCAGTTTATATAAATAAACAAATTTGTACTTCATTTATTGTGTTATTTATTACTATGGTCAAAATTTCATTGGTATTCCATATTACATCCCATTTTTTGGACTCCCCCATTTTCTTATTTTTGACTTTTTTGTTAATATTGATGTTGGACTTAAATTTTGGCAACTTTCATTTATTAGATGTTGTAGCTAACATATTCCTCAAGAGTTCTGTGTAAATTTAAAGTTTTCATGTGCATTTACATCGGAGCAATGCTAATTTAAAAAGAGCTATTCCATAATCCCTGCTTTTACCCTAAAAATTACAAAATTCACATAAATTCAAAAAAATGTAGTAACCATTCGAAAATAGAGATTTCAAGCTTTAAACTCCTTTTTTAAAATTTAATTTTTGAAATTTTTAACGAAGATATTGCATAGGGTAGAGCGCGGCTAGTTGCGCATAGGAGCAAGTTGGGAAAATGCAAAATATCTAACCAAAATATATATAGATAGGCTGTGCTTGCGTAAGATAGCACAAAGACAGAGATTTCTGCGCTTAATACAATAATTTATGTCCGGTTGTCAACAGTCAAACACGTGCAGTTTTTCGTTTTCGTACAAAAGTAAAATTATTAAGTGAGTATTCTTTTTGGTCTATGTATGTGGTAATTAAAACGATTAATAATAACAATTAAATGTGTTTTTTAGATATAAGTTATTAACGTATTTTTTAACTTTAATGTTCAAGTTGATATTTTATTTACTGTTTTTCAGTTATAAAAAAATATTTCAGTCAATACCAAATATGGGGCTTGTTGGGCTAGTATTTCATAATTAACCATAAACTCAGCTGCTTAAATAAAATCTGTCTTTATCAATGCTTTTTATTCTATGTTAACGATTAAACGTATATTTTATGTTTAATTATTATTATAAAGAGTAAAGATTTTAGTTTTTCTAATTTTGTTAATTAAAGCATTAAAAAAAAAAAGAATATTACAAATTATTATACTTAAGATGGAAATAACAAAAATTTGATTAATATATACATAATCCTTTCATGTCTTTAATAATACATAATCTCATTAAACGATTATCTTCATGGCTTAACTTATCCTTCGAGGATGCTCCATATGACGTCTTATAAGTTAGCGGAACAAAGTGAGCGGAATCGATTCTAACCAACATTTTTATTTGTTGCTCATTTGTTGCTAAAAAGTTGCCAAAGAAAAAAATTTGTTGCTCTGTCGGTTTATTTAAAAAATGATATTTCGCTAAAGGAAGATTAAGTTAGCGGAACAATATACCTATAACAAAGCCAACCTACGCAAAATTAACGTAGGAATTTGTTGCTAATTTATTGCTAATTTGTTGCTCACAAAATATCATTATTTTGAATATATTACATAGTGAAAAAGTGTAAATAACATCGAGAAGCCTCAACACGTGCTGGCGGAACAAGAGTAAACTATTAGTAAAAGATTTGTTGCTCGCTTAAATTTGGTACTGGGATGTCGTCTGAATTTGTTGCTCTCGAAATATGCAATTTACGAAATTGTTGCTTGCAAAATAAGTAAAAAATTTGTTGCTCGCTTAAAGTTGGTGCAACAAATTTTTTACAGGTACTTTACTCTTGTTTCGCTAGTACGCTGAGGTTTTTCGTGATTATTTATACTTATTTTGCAAGCAACAAATTCATAAATTTTTTGCATATTTCGAGAGCAACAAATCTTTTACTGGTACTTTACTCTTGTTCCGCCAGCACGTTGAGACTTCTCGTTGTTATTTACACTTTTTTAGTATGTAATATATTCAAAATAATGATATTTTATCAGCAACAAATTAGTAATAAATTAGCAACAAATTCCTACGTTAATTTTGCGTAGATTGGCTTTGTCATAGGTATATTGTTCCGCTAACTTAATCTTCCTTTAGCGAAACATTATTTTTTAAATAAACCGACAGAGCAACAAATTTTTTTCTTTGGCAACTTTTTAGCAACAAATGAGCAACAAATAAAATTGTTGGTTAGAATCACTCTGTTCCGCTAACTTATAAGACGTCTCCGTATGCTCCATAGGTGGAGCATATTGATCCACTTTGCATCTTTGTAATTAACGTAATTTTTTTCTTATGTACGAAATATATTAAGAATTTATAAGTACTTAATATTATTGAGCCCCAGATAAACATGCAATGTTTTAAAGCATTTACCATTAATCTATCATAATTGTATGAAGATTTATAATAATTTAAAGAAAAAGTGTCACAACACACTAGCACCGCTCTAGCCTATATAATTTTGAGTTAACAAAATACCGCAGAACTTTGTCCTCCAACCCAATACATTTAAATTATTTATAAAAAAAAAATAAGTAAAATACTTTTATTTATTACAGCTTTTATTACGGTAAACAATTATTAAAAAGTTTTACAAGTATATAGGAATTTTTTTATGTGGTCCAGAATAATAAAAAAATCTGTAGATCCTCAAAGACCCAGATTGCAGACTACGATAAAAAATTTCACAAAAGAAAAATTACCGAAGAAGGATTAAGCAAGCGTAGCATCGAGTACGAGTCCTATTTATCACGCCCGACGGAGTTGCAATTTGCGACGAACGATAAGAGTTGGTTTCAATCAACGCACGCAAGGGATGTGAGACGACTTCGGAGAACATGCATCAGGTTCTTAACAAAATTGAATGCACGGTTACATTCCACCTGCCCAGGCGTTTTAAGTCGCTCGATCAGTTTCATCAGACGCGACGTCCTCACGGTGGTGTCGTGCGACTGTCGTATTGTTTTGCGAGCTCAGCTCGTTAAACGTGGATCTCGTTCGAAATTGCGGTTAATTGAAAAGGCCGGAACGAGAAAACAGCAAGAAACTGAGAGAAAGTGAGGAAAATAACGATGCGTGCGGCTTAAGTCGCTCCTATTTATTATAAGCGCGGCGCGTCATTCAATACGATGTTGCTTTAATTAAAACGTCGCGCGTCGGTGTACGGCAATTATTGTGAGAAAATACACATTGCATTCCGCGGTAAGTTAACGTGTTAAACTTCAACCGCTTCTCGTTCCTTTCGTTTAAACACCTTCAACGCCATTTATCGCGACAGATGTTATCTACTTCATTGATAAGTCGCCCATGGCCGATTGTCCATTATATCGCGGATACAAAGGGACATCGCACTGTAACTGGTACGATGATTACAGATGAACTGACGTAAAAGTTCAATAAGTAGGGCTGCCTCGGGCAATTCACGCGTGACAGACAGATAGTAAAATCGCTTTTATATAAAATAAAAGTCGTATAAGCTACAACAGAAGCGGGAGAATTTTTCCAGGCAAGCATAAGACGTAATTGCGTAGCTACAGTAAAAGATAAAAAGGTAATGGCTCGTAACAAAGCTTCTCGATAAAGCACCATGGTGGATTCCTTTTGTATTCACCTGCATTGGATCGGATCCGAACGTATATATAATGAAACGGTAGCATTTTCATCAATACTTTATGAATGACTACTGCGTGTCGCGTTATTTCCGCCGTTGTACTTGTGATGGATGTAACGAGTAACAAGCTTATTTACATACCCGCGAATAAAATAATGAAAGTTTCAAGAGAGATTATCGAGTTGAGCGATCAGGAATTTATTACTGTACAATGTTATCGAATGTCCATACCATTAAGCGTGATCGGATTATACTGTTAATCAGAACTTCAATGGTCTCAGTATCCCCCATCGCGTATATGTTACTGAAACGTTACACTAACGAATAGAAATGAATACTACACTGAAAAAATTTTCTGGTTGAAAATGGACGAATCAGAAATTTCTGGTTAAATTTATTAGAATTCTAGTTGAGGTAACCGGAATTCTGGTTGATACTATATTTCTAGTAAAATCTACTATTTATAAGAATTCTTATTTTTACCAGAATAATTATATTAATCAGAATTCTAGTTATCTCAACTAGAATTCTAATAGACATAACCAGAAAATTCTGATTCGTCCATTTTCTACCAGAATTACTGTTTAATCCAACCAGACCATTTTTCTCAGTGTACGAACTACGAGCTCTTGAAAACATGGATGCGTGCAATTTACAATTAAACGAAGGGATAACAGTAAAAAATGTAACATTCGTAACGAGATTAAATAACTTGTACAACCATTGTGGATTCCTTTTGTATCTTGTCATGCTTGGCCATAGCTCACTCGTGCGAGTCTGTTTAATAAAGAAAAAGAAAGAAGGTCGAGAAGAGAAAAAGAGAGAATAGAGCATGGAAGAAGAAGCTAGAGAGAAACTAACAATT
The DNA here is from genome assembly GCF_001594075.2 of Trachymyrmex cornetzi. Classification (NCBI taxonomy): domain Eukaryota; kingdom Metazoa; phylum Arthropoda; class Insecta; order Hymenoptera; family Formicidae; genus Trachymyrmex; species Trachymyrmex cornetzi. The sequence goes on along the minus strand of NW_017299830.1, from coordinate 238,712 downwards.
TTTATCCAGACTGTACAATTGAAGAGCGCGCATAACTTATGCTTAGAAAATCGTCCATGCAATTTACCGGAGATATAATGGCATATATTTAAACGTCGATATCTCTCCGATGATAATTATTCTATAGACGGAGCGAAACACGTTTAACTCTTTATGTAGTTCCTATAAGGAAAGGAAATTCCAAATGGATCATAATTATCATCGATTTCTGTTACGCTCGTATGATGTAACTTCGAATACGCTGCAATCGAGTCTCTCTTACCTCGGAGATTTGAAAATCTATTCCGAGTGATTTCATTCACGTACACCAAAACCAACCAGGATTGATCAATCAGAAACGAATCACGTTACGTACTTCGCCAGTGAAACGAAAACGTGCTCGAGAAAAAAACGAGAGTATAAACTATTTTTAATCTTTGACCCGATGGGCTTTGGCCGAAAAACCGCAAAGCCCGATCGGATTAATGGACATGTAATCGTCGTGGATTTCTTTCACACTGAAATGCGAGTCCCGCCACGTCAGTCGACTGCATTCGAGTCACTGGAGCATATTTTCACCCCATGAGCTCTCGCCTTGCCTTGCTGCACCATTGCTTTTCTGCAATCGAAGGCATGCAATTTCACGGGTGGTACTTTGCTCGCAAAGAGGCCTCCAATGGTCGATGATCAATAGTGACATTCACGATGACTGACAGCGATGTATAAGTTGGATAATGTTCAAGGTAATAATGAAGGTGCAAAAGGTAACCGAATGATAGGGCCGCCAGCTAGGCTACGAAGAGAGAGAGAGAGAGAGAGAGAGAGAGAGAGAGAGAGAGAAGCAAGCTTATAATTACAGGCCACCGTTAGCACGCTGCTCTATAATCTATACTTTCCCGGCACACGTGCGAAGAGGAAAACGATTTCCAACCTAGAAGGTACATACGACGAACCGAACATACGAGATATATCGAGAGCAGGGCGGGGATTGTTTAGGGCTGTTAAGTCTCGGAATAACACTGATAAGATTTTCCGTTGAAACATGAATGACACACATGAATATGTAGGACCGAGGCGAAGCAATCGAGGATTGGCTCAAATGTCGCTTCTGTCGCCTTCGATCACATACGAGACGTCGACGTTATCTCTGACACACACGCGAGGGAGAGCGAGAGTTAATTGACAAACCACATTAGCGGTAAACAATCTCTCGGTTCGCTCGTCCAAGAGAGATTCAAAAGAGAAATGTTCACCGTGTGTAACGTACCGCGGCAGAAATCTAATATGGAAATACGTATACATTTGACGCAATTGTATTAAACCGGCAGATGCAATAAATGAAGGCACACAAACAGCAATCTGGTGGATGTACGAGCGTGAGTAAGTTACGTTAATCGATTCGTAAGCAACGGCGCTTTGCGAGTCAAACCTGGTTATGTGTTAACGCTCGCGCGTTGCAGAAATTCTAGTGCAACCGCGCTTTTGCACGACGATACACATGCGCGCTCGTTTGGCAAATCGTACGCGTGTTGGTGCACACGTGGAGTGCGTGCGTGTACACACACACACAAGCGCACGTTTGCACACTGACTTATAACGCGGTACAGCGGAGGAAAACGCTGGTCCGGCAGCAAAGTAGTAAACGCAGTACACCAACACACAGACCGTGAAGAGTACTCATGTTTTCTGTGCTCGAGTTTTATCAGGACGTATCCCTCTCAAAGAAGAGTGGTCACTTTTCTAGTTTAATATTTAGCATTTTTGGCTACACGTGTCTACGTCTACATATACGATAACACAAACTTACTTGCCACTCGCCTTCCGTAATTTGTCCACGAAGCTACATCGTTCTGTTGCTTTATTCCTTTCTTTTCGGTCCCTTTTTCTTTTTGTCTCCTTACAAGTAACCACACAAGAAACAAAGAGAACAGTCGATACACCTCATTATTCTTCCCGCCCGCATAAGCGTGAAAGAAAAAGGTCATGATCCCACATTCACCTCGCATTTCCATGCCACGATTCGTACCGCTGATTCCATAATCTCACGTTCATCCCACAAGCAGAGGAAACACTTTTGTACCTTTTTTTCCGATAACTCCTTGGTTTAAACAGTTCAACGTTACCGAGGATCCTTGAGCATAGTCTAGCTACCAATTACGTGTCACGATTACTAGTCGGAAAAAGGTTCCTCTCCCTGCAAGAGACATTATAGCGAGAGGTCAGCGTCGAAGTAACGTGCAACTTTTTGATAGCATCTGGTTGATAACGCATGTATATGCAGGTTCGAGTTCTGCGTAGCTCGGGTTTCATCACAGCTCTCAAAGGAACCTTCCTATTTCCCCTTGTTGGCTCTACACATATGTACATACGTTTAACTTTCCTCGCTTGTCAGACCACAGCAAACGATGCACAGTTGTGCACCTTCCTTTTCTCACACTCTTCCCACTGTCGGTGCACTACGTACACACACACACACACGCGCGCGCGCGCGCGCGCACACACAATTCGTCCTCTCTCTTCCTTTTTCAACGGATCTAACTATACGTATTCAGGCAAAGACAAATTAATTCCAGGCTTTTTACAATTTTACAATTATATATGTATATATATTATACATATACATACAGGGTGTTTCATTTTAAGTGATATGGTCGATTATCTCGCGAATCGATGATTTTATTGAAAAATTTTTCCAACGAAAGTTACATGGCTTGAAGGGGGACACATGATGGAAATGTGGACTTGACCTTGAGTGACCTTGTCAAAATCAGGTCAAGATCATTAATATTTTTTTTTAATGGAAACCCCTGTTTTTTATTACATATTCTTGTAACTTATATCGAGAGCTTTCCAAAACACTATAATAAAGTTACTTTTCGTTAAGTATTAGTTAAATTATAAGGCAAGACCGATCACTGATCCGGCCGATTAAGGCAAAATCGGGGTTGATCCGGCCAACTAAGGCAAGATAAATTCAAATATGTCTTTAGCCGTTAATAAGATGTTCAAATTGGAGCTCCATTTTCTTGTAGACATAACCTCAACCGTTTCTCAAAATTTTCTACTGTTGAAATTAAAATATTTTGAGGACTGCTACGATAAACATTAGTTATTCGATTTTTCATGTCTCCTGCAAATGTCGGCGGAGTTTTGTAAACAATATTTTTTATGTAGCCCCCCGAAAAAAATCACACGAAGTGTAATTAGTTTAAATCAGGAGACCGTGGAGGCCATCGAACGTATCCATACCTCCCTATCCATCTTTCATGAAAGATGTTATTGAGGTATTCCGTCACAATACGATGAGAATCGAGTGGCGCACCATCTTGCTGCCACCACATTTTTTGTCGCGCGCGAGTAGCAAGATCAACCTCTTCTAAAAAGCTCAGGCAATTTATTCTGCAAGAAAGAAAGGTAAGTTTCCCCACTTAAGCGGTTATCAAAAAAGTATGGACCAATCAAATATCCATTTACAATTCCGCACCAAGTGTTTAAACTCCAGCGATGTTGATTATCGATGTTGAGTCCAGTGAGGATTGTATGTGGACCAATAATGACAGTTATGCCTATTGAGTTATCCATTGTTATAAAATGAGACTTCGTCACTGAAGAGAACATACTGAAAAAAAGTTGGATCTTCTCTTATCATTTGTAATGCCCAACGACAAAATTGTCTTCTTAGCCTCATATCATTTTCACTTACATCTTGGGTTAAAGTGATATAGCAGGGATAGAATTTATGTCTTTGTAAAATCCTCCACACAGTGACATAAGGAATTCCTAAATTACGTTGCAGTTCTCTAGTCGAAATATGAGGATTCAAATTTATCATTGCTAGCACTGTTAATACACGCGAATCATTAATGTTATCTTCAGCATTTATTTACTTGCGGTTTCTCTTTTACGGATTCTTCTACGCTCTCGTAACAAAATTCTGCATTGCATTTGGATGTCGTCTAAACGGATATCTATTACGATACAATCTTTCTGCTTTACAATAATTTTGTTTAGCTTCACCAAGCACAAGAATAATATCAACAATTTCATTTGAACTGTAAGCGGCCATTTTGAAAAAAGCTTTGAAAAAGCTCACCAATGTAAAAAAATTGAAAGAAAAAGCTATACGAAAAAAAGAAGAAAATTGAATCGCGTTCAAATAAATAAAGTATACTTTATTTATTTGAAATACATGTTTTAAGCTAAATACATCAAGCATTGTGGCTGTATGCTCTTTATTGTTTTAAAAAATTTTTTAATTTAAGCCACTTATTTATCTTATCTATTTGAATCGTTCAATTGGGAAGGATTGGAGTCAATTCCGTGCGCGTGAGCGTATGTCAAACAGTGTGGATAGATCGCGAAGACGCGCGCGCGTAAGAATCTTGCTCACACACGCATGCGTACATGGATGAAACGTAACTTTATTATAGTGTTTTGGAAAGCTCTTGAGATAAGCTACAAGAATATGTAATAAAAAATAGAGGTTTCCACTGAAAAAAACATTAATGACCTTGACCTGATTTTGACAAGGTCACTCAAGTTGACCTTGGTCAAGTCCACATTTCCATCATGTACCCAACTTCAAGCCATGCAACTTTCGTTCGAAAAATTTTTCAATAAAATCATCGATTCGCGAGATAATCGACCATATCTCTTAAAATGAAATACCTTGTATATATTGTGCATATATATATATATATA
>NW_017299830.1:213674-232918 GCF_001594075.2 Trachymyrmex cornetzi | reverse complement strand
ATATCTCGAAAACCGTTGGCCCAATCGCTTTGTCACTTAATACTTTTCGTTACAGCTCGTTGAGAACTACCCAGTACAACGATCAGAACTCGTCAGTACTCTGAAAAAATTTTCGACGTCGGACTAGAAAATTTTTTGAGAGTACTCAGGAGTTCTGATCGGCGTACTGGGCAGTTCTCGACGAGCTCTGACGAAAAGTATCCGGTGACTAAGCTATTGGGTGACCGGTTTTCGAGATATGCTACTTGGGAAAGGTCATCGAAAATTTTTTGAGAGTACTCAGGAGTTCTGATCGGCGTACTGGGCAGTTCTCGACGAGCTCTGACGAAAAGTATCCGGTGACTAAGCTATTGGGTGACCGGTTTTCGAGATATGCTACTTGGGAAAGGTCATCGAAAATTTTTTGAGAGTACTCAGGAGTTCTGATCGGCGTACTGGGCAGTTCTCGACGAGCTCTGACGAAAAGTATCCGGTGACTAAGCTATTGGGTGACCGGTTTTCGAGATATGCTACTTGGGAAAGGTCATCGAAAATTTTTTGAGAGTACTCAGGAGTTCTGATCGGCGTACTGGGCAGTTCTCGACGAGCTCTGACGAAAAGTATCCGGTGACTAAGCTATTGGGTGACCGGTTTTCGAGATATGCTACTTGGGAAAGGTCATCGAAAATTTTTTGAGAGTACTCAGGAGTTCTGATCGGCGTACTGGGCAGTTCTCGACGAGCTCTGACGAAAAGTATCCGGTGACTAAGCTATTGGGTGACCGGTTTTCGAGATATGCTACTTGGGAAAGGTCATCGAAAATTTTTTGAGAGTACTCAGGAGTTCTGATCGGCGTACTGGGCAGTTCTCGACGAGCTCTGACGAAAAGTATCCGGTGACTAAGCTATTGGGTGACCGGTTTTCGAGATATGCTACTTGGGAAAGGTCATCGAAAATTTTTTGAGAGTACTCAGGAGTTCTGATCGGCGTACTGGGCAGTTCTCGACGAGCTCTGACGAAAAGTATCCGGTGACTAAGCTATTGGGTGACCGGTTTTCGAGATATGCTACTTGGGAAAGGTCATCGAAAATTTTTTGAGAGTACTCAGGAGTTCTGATCGGCGTACTGGGCAGTTCTCGACGAGCCCTGACGAAAAGTATTAGGTGAAAATTCGATTGGATGGCTACACAAGGAGATATGTGCTTTTGCATCCAATTTTTCAAATTTTGTTTTAAGTACATATCTCTTTTATTTTTGGGTCTGTATTGATTTTAATCGCCTAGAACTCTTCGAAATAGACAGAATGACTATTAACATTTGACAGAACTATTGTATCTAAAAATTAATTTTTCAAAAATTTTTTTTATGTATCAGGAACTCTAGGTATTCACGAAATGAAGCTATTGGGCCGCTCAGAACTATTGGATCTCGATTTTCGATGAGACGTTAGCACCCCATTTTTTAAAAATTGTTTAAAAATACTTATTAAGCGGAACTCTTGTTATAAATTATATAGAACTCTTTGTCTCGTCAAAAAGAAGCGGGAACTCTATTCAGAACTCCTGAGTACTATAGTTGGGGTGCTAACTTCACATTCCCTATACATCTTTAAGTTAAAATTAACATTTTATTTTTTACAGTGTTGTGTATGTATATATAATATATATATATATGCATATGATATAATATAAGTATATATATATATATATATATGTATGTATACGAACGTTCATCAGTCGGCTTCGTCATGTCGGAATATGCGTAAAATTATAAAGCGGCTAGAATTAATTCACCCTTGACTAAACACGTATACACGTATACACGCACGCACGCACGCACGCACATGTATTACGTTATATATTATATATGATATACATATATATTTCGCAAAATGTTTTTCGTCCCTCGGTTACATTCTTGTGCTCGCAATGTGAAAAGAGAATAATCGAAAATCCAAATATAGGTACGTTCCTCGTTTTCTCACTATCCTACACTTTGTGAAAAACTGAAATGTTATATTCACAACAAATCACAAGTATCGTCCAATGTTGTACAGTTGTAAATATCATTTTGGCATAATTTCACGACTGGGCTTCTCTTTGTGACTATAAAAATTTAAAACAGATGGTGTTATGAGCAACTACCACGACGAAAAAGACACGATGTCGCCTGAAAATCGTGTTGCTTATCAGTGTCGTTTATTGCAGCGCCACCCTGTCCTGTATTCGATCGCATTTCCATTTTACATCGATAGCTAATGCCATGTGGACTTTAAATTGCCATATTATCCACTGAAAATTAAGCGCTCAAGCCAGTTTGAATTGCAATATGGCCATATAAATCTCTTTGCAAATTTTGCTATGTTGTTCGTACTGAGATATAAATATATATTGCGCGGACCTTTTTGCAAAATTACAGCTACGTTGCGTCGCAAGTGCTTTGAACGCGATACATTATGATAACATTATTTTTTAAAAACATTACGGCGCATACGTACACGTTTTTACGTGACGTTTCTAAAAGCTACGTTTATTATTCAATTTGATAAAAAATAATTTTATAAAATACAAAAATAATGATTCTTTCACCTTTACCAATCGCATTCAAAATAATAAGCATTTTTTCATATAATTGCAAAATGTATTATTAAAGTAAAAAGTACATCGAATAAAAATTTGTAATTTATAATCATCTCAATGCAGTAAATCAATGAATATCAGTATTTCCATCTAATATTTTTACATGAATTAAACATTATTACAGGCTTAATCGAAATAAAAAATAAAATTTTATTTGAAGTTTTATTTCTCAGTAACTCAGTAACTACCGCAAATGTAGGTGACTTGGGACAGCACGTATGTTACTACTTTTGTTAAATTTAATCACGGATGGATACCACGATTAAATTTAACAAAAATACATGCTGTCCCAAGTTACTACACTATCCGAAGTCACCTATATTTACGATATGTTTTGTTTCTCTTTAAACAAAACTTAAAATTACTTAATAAAAATTTAAAAAATATCTCGCGATGGAGGATCTTTTGTTTGTTATTCTTTGCGATTCTCCGCATCGCATCAGGATGATGGTTGCTGCAACCATTTGAGGCCTCTGTTATATTCAGCGCCAGCCTGACATTAACCAGCTTGGTGAGATAGATCGTTATCTCGCAAATTACTTAAATAGCGCAGCATTAAGACGCAGATAACCGCCCCGTGACCTCATGGGCTGACTTAACGGGTCAGAGCTTTCAGCCCTTTTCAGATGCGGCGCGACACTCTATTTTTACGCCACGCGTGCAGCAGCATCGTCTCTGTTTTAACCTCTAGCGTAATTTTTATTTCCCTGGCACGAAAGAAAGCGTGATATCCAGGAATGTCGAAGCAAGATATGCACACGCAAGTGAGAGAGAGGGCGGGGAACGTGGGACACGCGGTTGGACAGGGCCGACATTTGCATCCCGCATGTACATAATTCCGGGTTCGCTAAAAGTAGCTGTCGGAGAAAAATGAACGCGCAGAGGGAAACAAGGGGGATGTACTTTGCCGCGGGCATTGATATTCGCGTACGTTATTTTTTTTTGTCATTTATTTCATTTTTTCAAACAAAAAATTCACGAATACGCCAGAAGTGTACAACATGCGATTTGTAAAGAGAAGATCTCTCGTTGCAGAATTTTTCCGATAACTCTTTTTATCTTACGAGCCACGTGGGACCGCGAGATATGGCGCATAAGCTCAGATTCGTCGCCATTCTTTACTGATGTCAGCGGATCCGCACTTCTGTAAAATTAATACGAGGTTATTTGTAGCGGCGGTTGACTGCGAAAAGTCCATCGCTCGGGGTAAGAAAAGAATAATGGGAGCCGCGCGCAAAAATCCTGTACTGCACGCCGCGGAGGAGAGGCATTCGAAAACTTTGAGAAAATCATAATGGATGAGAGATTAAACCTCGCGCGATTGAATCGCTTCATGTGATCGACGTAACGTATAGAAAAGTGGATTTGCGAGAGGACAGGATGACATGGAGGCATTTAAAAAAATACTATAGCGCTTAGGCGACCGTTTTCGTTTGACTTACATTCCTCGAAAGCGTGAAAACGCCAGAATACCGAGCGCCAGAATGCGTCGCGACAGAATATGATTTTTATCTGGTAAAAGACTGAACCAACGTAAAGAGAAGGTATTACCTTTGTCGCGGGAGATGATTTGCATACGCGACGTGAACGGAATAATACTGACAAATTTTATTTGCGAGCAAAAAGTCACACTACCGAGGGCGATACAGTGGTCTCGCAATAGCTACACAATAGTTGTCGCGAGCGATCAAGGGAACATCCTATCGTACACTGGAGGGGGCGGGACGTTTTATTTCGCAAACACGAAACATTTCGTTTACGACGCGGCGAGCACGTTGTAATTGCTTGCTGCGCTCGCAAACCAGACAGTCGGGTCCGAGATGAAAAAATACGCTCTGTACACGTGTAATAGCGTTCGCCCGAAACCAAAACTGACGTTTCCATGTGGCAATTATCGTGCGCTCGCGAGGCGGCACTTCCGTTATACAGAACAGTACGGACATATAGACGAAACGTGTAGCGGAGCGTACTTGTTACCGTACGGAGATGCGGACTTTGGGCTTTACACGAACCACAAGCATGATTATCAGATCAAGCCCCCGCCATTGCCCATTTCCCGCGATTACATTTGCGAGCTTAAACCGAGATCAGACGCTGTATAATAGCTTCGAGATTCACCTCGCGTGAAGCTCGTAAACCACCGCTACCTTTAGATGAAGTTTAGCGAAGCACGACTGGCAAGAGGATATTGAAATTATTCTTTTTCGGGATGACTATATAGAACGTATGTAATACTTGTATGTAATACTTCGATGTATTATCCTTGTAGCTTGATTAATAACAACGGAGACGTGTGTTACGAAGCACTGAATAGGTACGCTCCAGCGTAGGGCGCAAACTTTGATTGACAAAAGAAAATATGAAATTTATTGTATTCTCGTATTTCTGTATTATGCAAATTGTTGGCGGAGGATTAGTGTTTCAGAGACTTTTGGCAATCTTTGGGCGCGGAAGCAAATTCCAGCATAGGGCACCAAAAGCGTTCGTAACGCCTCTGGATAACAAATGTATCTAAAGCGCAGAGAAATTAAGAAAAAATCCTAGATATACAATAATGATAGTGGGTGAAAGGAAAATCAGAAAAATCGAACTTAACTGCGTATTGTAGAGGAGAAACAAGAACCATGACTGAAAGCAATAAGCCGACTCGGAAGAGAAGAGCAAGAACAAATGAAGAAAACCTAGAACAAAGTAAAATCGTTATAGAGTTTCCCTCGAAAGCGGAAGAAGGACGTTCGAGCAAGTAAATCGGGATGGATCCTTCCACATAGAAGACTCTATCCAAAGTTTAGAATAAATCTTGGAAGCAAAACTGATCGACAACTGAATTAACATAAAATTATCAATTTACAAGTGGCTCATAAAATATAAAAATAAATACGAGGAGCACATAAATACAGCCACACGCAACATGTTTTTTGCGAATGTCGTATATTTAAAATTCTTACGTTAACAATACAAAATCATAAACGTTTCGGCCCATATCAGGCCATCTTCAGTATGCAGTATATAAATATGTAATTTAAGCAATAATTCCTAGTCATAATGTAAAGGAATTAAAATAAACAATTAAAATAGTTCGTTGTAGTCTACGCTTGTGTAAGTTATCAAAAATAATTTACCTCTGTATGTTAGTCCTGATGTCACTTTGTCTCGCATATAAACAGAAAATCTCAGTATAGATAGCGAACAATGATAAGGATCGTTGTAACAAACACAGATACGTCCATAAAATATAGATACATAAAAAAAGGGAATAATTTTCGTAACTTTAAAATGGATATTTTACTCTCAATTAGAATCTGGAAATCCGGTGTTTCACACAACGTTTCAATAAATCTCTCGTTAGGACTAACAGAGGCAAATTATTTTTGATAACTTACATAAGTATAGACTACAACGAACTATTTTAATTATTTATTTTAATTCCTTCACTTTTATGACTACGAATTATTGATAAATTATTTATACTGCATACTAAAGATGACCTGATATGGGCTGAAAGGTTTATGATTTTGTATTGTTAATGTAAGAATTTTAAATATATGACATTCTGCGTGTGGCTGTATGCTCCTTGTATTTATTTTTTAATTAACATAGTCGAGTCTATACTTAGCTAAGCGAAAATCAGATACGATAAAAAAAAAGATATGTAAAATATGCAACGCAAGTATAAGTTATGCTCCAAAATTTACTGCCAGTGTTGAAAATGTATATAGTATACGTAACGTAAACTGTATATATATATATATACAGGGTGTTCCAAAATTCACGCATTCGAAATACGGGTCATAATACTTTATGCTGAAACAAACAACCTTTTCTTTTAGCAAAATTGCGTCTGACAAGTAAGTTTTTGCAGAAGAGCAGGTTGAAGTTAACAAATAAGTGCAAAAAAATGATTTATCAGACGCAATTTTGCTAAAAGAAAAAGTTGTTTGTTTTAACATAAAGTATTATGTTCTGTGCTCCGAATGCGCGAATTTTGGGAAACCCTATATATATTATCGCGATTTTATATAAATTAATCACATACGTTTTCGCTCGATATGCGATTGATGAGAATGACGCATGTTGCGTTTTTTGTTCCGAAAAATGTTTTTGCCTGACATTGTTCATGGACGGCTTTTAAAAACGAACGTTTTAAAACGACATGTTATTTATGTAATTTTCAGCAATATGAAAATGGTTGCTCTCTATTTGTTCCTCACGTCCTCCATAGAATTTACGGAGCAACAACTTTGCCGTAGATTTGTCGGCACGATTTTACCCCGCGTTCTTTATTTAAGACCTTTTTGAGACATGGGTGCTATTTTCGTGGGCAATTTCATGTATAAAGCTTCGCGGAAAAGGTTTGAAAATTTAAAGAAATGGAATACATCTGTGTGCGTCATCATGAAAGAAATCGAGCAAGCTTTATTGTATGCCACATATAGGTTTTAACCGCTGATACTTGGAGAGTTTCAACACAATTTAAACATTCGTATACAAAACTGTTTGTTTGATCTATCGAGAACTACAGAACCGTTAAAAATAAAACTAGAACTTTCAATAGTTTATAAATACGAAACAATACGCCAGCCTCTCGCACATACGATTTAAATATGTATTATATATTAGTGTCAGTTTCGTAAAATATAATAACAGATATATTTATAATAATTGCGCTAATACACTGTTAAAAATGTTCTTAAATTTCATTAACTTTTAATGTACATTGATGAATGAAGTTTAATTTCTTTGTAACTGAAAGAACTATTAATGCACATGATAATGAAATTTAAGTTTACAGTAACTGAAAAATTAAGTGTAATGAAATTTAATATACTTTTATAAATGACATTTAATTAATCGTAATTGAAATAACTATTAATGTACATATTAATTAAATTTAATGTACTTTTACATTTACGAATATTAATAATATTTTAATTAAGCCTAATACTATTAACACTTAATGTTTAATACGTTTACGTTTCTTACATGTCATTAACGTAAATTACTTTTCAGTTACAGATCTCGTACTTTTCATTAACGTGTAAATTAATTTCTACAATAATGTGTTCATTAATTTCAATACACATGTTCATCACATTTAAGACTACTGTAATTTAGTTTTTATTTACATCATTCATTACATTTAATTTCGTGCATAACCACATGCTTCCTTTACATGTTAATTAAAATTCATTGAGAAATTTCTAACAGTGTACCTTTCTGATAGATTCTTTAAAAATTACGAATTACGAATTACTTTCTAAAATTAATAATTGAGCCGTTTATTTTGAAAGTGGCCTAAGTCCATTTTTCAATGTTTTGTTGTTGACCTTTGTAGTAGCGTGTACAACTTGAAGTTAGCTGTCATAAACAACTTTTTTTTTTTTTAATGGACTTAGGTCACTTTCAAAATAAACGGCTCAATTATATATATATATTCTAAATTCTTTGGACTGGAATCTCACTTCAAAAAGTGAAAATTGAATTAGTCTAAAAAAAGAGTGGCTCAATTTTCAATCTTTAAGAGTGAGATTCACTTTAAAATATATATGATGCATAAAATATTTTTGGCCCTTAATGATTTAATTCGCATTGAATTAAAAGCGTCCGCGAGGCGGAGCTTCCGTTCATAACGATAGAGGCAATTTTCTCGATTCATTCATTATTAAAAGAGTGCTTATTATTATAAAGGCCAGACGGTCGTTAAGGCAGAAGCGTTGTTAAATTGCTCTTATACAAATACACATTCTCTTTTACACATACGCTCCTTTTTCAACTATCGACCGCGTCGGATATACTTGTAACAAACGTCTAACAAAGGAAGGAAACGCTATACTACTAGAGAACATTCGGTGCTATAAAACAATGAACGATTCTATTCCGTTTGCCGACATTGCAAATTCGCGCAGTAGAGAGAATAAATCAGTACGCCCGTGGATCGAAAAAAAGATTATCTCAACAATTAATGGGAGCGTCATTAATTGTTTTAATCTACGCTTTATCTTTACAGCGTTTCCGCATTTTTTACACTTTCTCATTTCACCTCTTTTCACCCATTTTGCGCACTCTTTATACGTTTCATCGCCAGCCTCTTGGCATACGTATGTTTAACACGTGCGAAGAAAACGTCGCGTGTCACTTTAAAGACGCGGACGAACAACTAAATGCGATGATTAATTCATGCTCGTTAAACCTGTATTTCATTATAACGAGAAATAATTAGATTGACTTTCAATTTGCTAAGATATAAGACCGATTTATTTGGTTAGGTGATAATTAATTAATCGCCTTCATAGTTTGAGCAAACGATTACCTTAAAATATCGTAAAATATAAATTATTACTGCAACAGCGATGGCTCATTGATGGTGAAATAATACCCCCGGGGCAGCTTTTCGTTTCGCAAACTTACGGTTGACTTGTAATGAACGCATGTAATAAATAATGTGCTCGTAATGGTCGCACGTGACGCGAGATCGATTAGTAGATTTAGCGATTCGCGTTATGAGTAATATTATATAATATAATATAATATTTAATGTTACAACAACAATATTACGTTCTAATCGAAAACGACGATGCTTGTGAAAGAAATAATATAGTCACAGTGCAGCATTCAAAGAAAAACAGCAGAAATTGAACAAGATATTATGAAAAGAAGGAAAATATCCCATTTCGCAATTGCATTATAAAATATAGTATTTACTATCATTTATTTTAATTACCGCATCCATTTTGCCAGAAGTTGTTTTCGACATTAATCATTTCGTCGTAAATAATAATGGCGTGCGCTATCGGTGGATTGTTTGTACTCACCTGAAAACAAATAAAACAAATAATTAGCTGGATAAAATTCATGTATCGTTAAAAATTATGTAACGTTATACATTGATGGGCACAGATAAATATTATTCCGCAAAAACAAATTCTGTTTCCATTAACATGTATCAGTTTAATCTCAAGTAGATGCGGGAAAAATGTTATAAAATTAATAACACTATCATTTTTGCATTATCTTCATCAGCTCTACCCGTAATTTACAGGTATATAAATATTTGCATTGATCTGCTCCGATCGATTTCCCATTCATTAAGGCAAAAACGCGTCTTTCATGACTTACAGACGATTACAAAAGCATCCCGAACGCGGATGAAAAGGCGCGTTGACTTTAATTTACAAAGTACTTCCTTGAACTGACTCTAAAAGTACAATAATATCGCGAAACGCGAGGAAATGTAAAATTTCCTGATGCAAGCAGGAGATATGCCATGCGTGCATACGCACCGTATGTACATACCGTATCAGAATTAATATGCGACAGTTTTATAAAAGGATCAACGTGTAACGCGCGCGAGATAATTCGATCAGAGATTTCGCGAATAAAGGAGCACCATTTTTTTTTTATTCACGTGATAGGGAAGGACGGATGATGAAGGTAGGAGAGAGGGGAGAGGAGAAAGCAGCTTGTGACGAGGCAAGGAAAGCGTAAAAGAGTAGAATTTAATATTGGGAAGGGTTCCGACGAACCGGAGGATAACTCGCGCTCATAGAGGAGAAACGAAAAGGGGCGATGTGAATGGGATTGCTGCTCAGTATATCGAATGAGGAAATACAAAGGATCTACGCGGGCTAAGGCGATTAACGTATTCATTGCACATGCGATACATGGCATAAAATTGAAGTATTTTCTCGTCGATGCGAATATACTTATTGGACGAGATAGATAGAAACGTAATTGAGATTCTATCTAACGTAAATTTAACATTTGCAATATATTTGCGGAAAATTTCTCTCCAAACTAGATAACTACGTATAGAGATATGAAGTATTATTATATTTCACCATTCCCAAAATTTTGTCCAATATTCTATCAGAAAAGAATATCGGAATGTGTGTAGAATTTTATCGATAATAGTAAATAGAAACATCGCTGACAAACAGCTAAAAATGTGTTTTTTTCTGTTAGGTTATATAAATTATTATATCCCGCGTTATAAGAAAAATAAAAACCATGAGAGAAGAGAGCTAAAAAATAAGGAAATTTTAGGAGCTAAAACTAAAAAAATTAGGGGCTTTCATATATCTCTCATTCATTTCAACTATATTCGCAATGCAATCCTATTTCCCTCATCATTCTACCAGAAGTGACTCGAAAAAGGATCTCAGAGGAATTATAATTTAATTGCGAACGGGAGGGATGAGAAGGCACGGTCCGCGCCCCTTTGATTTGTAACTTACAGCTTGCGGGAAAGTTAATTCGCGCCAGTTTCGCGAATCAATTTTAAACTCGGGAAAGTGGAATCATCGTTCTGCGTAATCCGGGAGCATTTCATTGCTTTATCGCGTCGAACTGTGCCGCGGAAAACTGTAAAGTAAAAAGGAATTGGATCTGTTTCTGGTCGATGCTGTTTGCGAGACCGTTTTTGGGCGCTTTATCGACAGCAGTTTGACTTGACGCTATGCTCGATTCAAATCGAATTTTGTCGTTGCAATTTTGCATGAGTGGCTTCTTTGTTTAAAAACAGAACACCGATCATCATCAAGGACATCTCTCAATTTGACCGGCTTTTTCGCGTCGTACAAATTTCAGAATTATCTTTGTCACATTAGTGTGATGCTGCTTGTACATTCACTGTTTTTACACTTTCATGGAAAAAGTAGAATAGCAGTTGAATTTTAGATGTCGCGCAAAATTCAATAAAACATAGTTATTCGTAGCCGCGCAAACTCATTAATCACAAAACATGAGTACCAAATAAATTAGTTAATAAGAGGAATTCTGTACTGCGAAGAGTGATATGACATAAATAATAATTTACTTACGCTAGTAATAGGGATCTTTAAAGACATTTCATCAACGTTTTAATTATAAATTTTGATAAAATTACATCTATAGAACATAAGCAAAATACAATCCGACTTTGATAAAATGGTAAAAACTCGTTAAAAATATATCAGAATTTTTTCAAATTTTTATGTAATCTATGTGTGGAAAAAAAGTGTGCTGTGTTTCTCGGAGACTCCTATTACTAATGGAAGAATTAAATTTATGTTGCCGAGGGTTAAAAATCCACAATTTTTAATAAAGAAAAAATCAATTTTATCGGATGCAATATTTTGTATTGTCGTTTTGAAAAAACAAAAAAAAATTCAATTGCTATAAGGGAAAACAAAACAAGCTGAATGGATCAAATTCATCCCAAGTATCTAATGCATCTATTTGTAAATGAATATACACATTTATATGTAAACTGCTTTATTACATTTATTGATTGTGGATTAAATTTCTACGATATCGTTGTGCGATATTATCAGTTTTATTCCTTTATTATCTTTGATAAAATAATTAACAATAAAATGTGTTATATGTATCTATAAATATAATTGGGAGATTTAATTGTATATATATTAAAAAAATTTTTCTGGAAAAAAAGTCCAAGTTTCACCCTTACCTAAAATATAGGTAATTACAATTTAAAATATTACCATTTAAAATTCCTTACTGAAAGTATCGCAAGAACTTTTTTGCGAACCGCCAAATAGACATACATTTTGGACAATAAATAATCCTATGACTGTTTGCAGTTATATATAATATACCAAAGCGCTACGATTTTAATTTTGCAACAGCAGTAGTTGACTTTATTACGTAATTCTGTTTTTATCGTGTAAAAACAAAACCAACTTTAAATAAAAAATTTCATGCTAAAATAATTGTTTTCATAGTTTAAAACGTTGTTTTATTAATGACTACGTTCAGCAAAAAAAGTAGCTTTGCAACTATTGTCAAATTCTTTAATATAATTGGTTGATACATTTAGATCCAGTGAGAAATAAAACCAATCATATTAAGGGTATTTAATACCTATTTTTTAAATATTAGAAATTTAATAAAAATTTAAAAAATTGTTCTTACATATGTTTGGAGACTTAAGAGAAAATTTGAAGTCGATTCGCTGAAGCAATCCAAAGTTATAAGGATTTTAATTTGTAACGAATTTATTTAATACCTATTTTCAAAATTATTAGGAATTTAACAAAAATGTTGCAGATTGTTTTAATTTGACGTCTGAGTATTTTTATATAAAATTTGAGCACAATTTTCTTATAGTTAAAAAATTATTTAATCTTTTTCTTTTGATTCTTATGTAAAATAATTTGATGAGGAAGTAATATTAAGGATTAAATCAAATTTTATATACTAATATATAAAACAACAATAAATATTTATTTATAAGTCTATTTATAAGATCCACTTACTCGTTTCAAAGTTATTGACCTAAAACTGCAAGATAATATAGTCATTTCGTTGCATACCAAATTATGAATCAAATTATGAATTAAATTATTCGTCGTTTTGTTTTTTGCAAATGGCAATTGGCTTCACGAGCCAATTTCGTCAAAATTTTTTTAATAATATTGGCTGATATTAGTTTTCAGTTGATTATTTAATTGATTTACTTTTAGCTCATATTGTATAGACAAAACATCCTTAAGAAATTTTACAACAATTGCAAAGATGCTTTTTCTGCTGCTCAATGCAGCCTCTGTTAGCTCAGACATCGCCGAAAAAGCAATCAGGATAATCAAAACGAGGGCGATCTACAAGCTACTATAAATTGTGTTCGCGATAGATAAAAACTCATATATTTTTAAGCTTCATCTGATAGTGTCATTAACATTATTTTTGGAGGATGTCGGTTACTGTATTATATCAAAACTGTAGATAATTTAGCTTCTCAGTGTGCTCAAGGAAAATTGCAAATGTGAATGTAAGTGGAGCGCGAAACGACAAATGGATTATAAATGAGGCTTATCCAGATGGACACATAGACATTTTTATAGCTTCGGCTTTTAAAGAGAGAAAGAATACGGATTGAACAGAGAGAGACGTTAATATTTTCAAATCGATGTAATGCAAAATGTGAGTATATAAATGGCAGTGTAGAGAGTAACCTTTACAATATCAAGCAATAAATTTGGATTTTTAATTCCATTTTATAAAATACTCCGCTCCAACACGAATGTATAATCTTAACTTGATTTGTAAAAATGTCAAACGCACATAACACAATCGTGAATAAGAATTTTTAAAGCGCTCACAAAATACAATCGGGTAATCTCCGTGTCGAAGTGGGCAAACGTACATTCTCCGAATTTAATAAAGCCATACGCGGCTTTTGCAGTGATTCAAACGCAACGTTCACTCGTCGATATCGCATAAGCACCGCAAAAGCACTCGGCGCAATCTCAAATTTAATAATTTCATTTCGCGACTCATTCTACGCGGAACAAATTACCGCATGTCAATCGGGTTTGTTACGGCTCCAGATTAAATCTAACCGGGGAATGTCTGTCGCGCCGCGTGCATGCGTTATTGCTGCATAAAATCGAGGCAAAATTCCATGTCCATTTCCGTGGCAAAGGCGTGGACGGTCCCGTACGAAACAATTGCAACCAAGAGGACACACGTGTGGTGTGTGTATATATCGACGCGCGACGTTATACAGCGGCATTTCGTGCATGGAACTCGAACAGAGATCGGACTAAACCGATAACCGTCGTATAACTTCTCGCGTCGTCGCTCGCGAGTTCCGCGTGCGTGATAGAACAAAAATATATAATGGATCGATGGTGTTTTATCATCGCAAAATTTGTTACATTTCCATTTGTGCATTCGTGCGTTCGTTTGCGACATCGTTTGCAAAAAAAAAAAAGTAAACGGCACGCTTACAGTTTTCCGGTGCTGCAGATAAGCCGATTTGTCGCACGGAATACGTCGTGTCGCAACGGATATTAGAGCCGGAAGTTAATATAGAGGCATATGACACGTCTTCGCGACGCCAATTGATCGCGTTCTCACGCGAGAGTAAGGTCGCTCGTGATTAGACGTTGCGCCATGCATGTAAAGCTCAAAGGGCTTATCGTCTGTGTTGCGTAAGCAAGTTCGTAAGCAAATCAAGCGACGACGAGTGTCGAATGGAGACTGAGAGCATTAGTTATATCGCTAGAGTATCATATGCATACGCATCATATCAATTCGCATCGTCGCGGTCGTTTCTTGTGTTCGAAGGCACGTTCGCAGGCGAGAAAGTATAGAGCACTGACAAATACGTAATATGAATCGAAAGGGGTTACAGTTGAAACAAGTCCTTATCGAGCCTCCTATTGCTCTCAACTGGTTACATTTATTGTTGGAATACTTCGCAACGCGCGAGATAGTGACCCTTCGTTTGAAAATGTTTAGAAAGAAGGAATTTTTATTTAGAAAGAAAGAATATTTAGACAGACGGAAAGAGAGTGAAAATCATATAGCCGCAACGTAATAATGTAGAAAATAGGAATACAACAAATCTATTGGCTTTCATGATATTCTCTGACTATCGAGCAGATTAATCTTGATGCAACTTTCTGGATAACACATACTTGTGTTGATATATTAATTTTGGTTACTCAAAATATTATTTTACTTTGAATGCATTGTTTCAAATAATTTTAGCATGTATAACGAGAAGCACAATGGCACTCATCTAACTCCGTACATTTCGAAACAGCGTGGAAATTCTCTGCTATTTTACATCGAGACAAGTTTTTGTGCCTTTTTAACAAAAAAAAAAAAAATAAATAAATAAATAAAAGTTTTAAAGAAAAGAGTACAATGAACTTTCTGTTAGCGTTCCGATAATATTTAGCGGTATTTAGCATACGGTCGCAAGAGCACGAAGGAAATGGTGAATTGCACTGTTATGTCGCGAAAGCACTTAAGATACATTTCGCGAATTTGAATGTGCTTATTTTATTGCAAGATAGGCAGAAGACATTTGGATATGAATAGAATGCTTTATTCCTTCATCAAATAATAGTTAAGATACCCCCTCTCTGCTCCACGATTCAATATGATGCTCTCAGATTATTTAGCTTATATGCTAATGCGATCCTATGACAGAGAACGCTCTTTCTTACCGTTGTCACTCTATTGTTTCGCGCAGAGGGCTTCTGGGAATTAAAGTTATCTGACACCGACTGTTATAATGAGTGCGTTCGAGAGTGATGCATGTGCGTGCGACGTCCACGTGGCCGCGTGTGCAACGCTAGGTGCACAATAGGCTCGCGCTACAAATGGAATCAATTGCTAGGCCGAGGGGCAGTTCCCTCTCGTATCTCTATCTTTCTCTATCTCTCTCTCCTCGATGCTCTCGAGTAGCCGCTCATTGTATCCTTAGTGCGTTTTGGCTCGTGCCTCGTCGTCGGCGAAACAAGCTTACCGGACGATATTAGGGGAAGAGGAAGCCAGCCGCCGCGGCGTGATTTAATATCGTAAAACAGCCCCGCAGAATCGCACTTTGGTTTTCACGAGTGGTAGGGGAGGAACGAACCCCTGCTGCGTTGTTTCCTTCGGAGTTCGGGTCGCACCGCCATCGAACTGCAAAGCTCTCTCTCCCTTTTCACTCTTTCCCATCTCTCACGGCTCACCTTCTCCCTTTGCCTGATGGTCACGTGCCGACTACGGCTGCATCTACGCTGTGCATCTATACGAGCCCTCGAATACGAACGTCGCATATTGTATTCACATATACATATATAGATTGTAATCAGTGTGCTCGAAGATGCATAGGCGTAAACATTAAGAAAGCAACCTTGTAACCTAAAGCTGATCTCGAATATTCTCGAACGTAACATTTCGTTATCGTCACACGATACAGAGATAAAGCTTACAATATTTTTCTTGCTTTTTTGATTAAAATGTTTTAATTATAAAAATTAAATTGGGCAAAATTATCAACTTTATGTTTCTCGTATTGAAGGTTTATTGGTTGCTATGTATCAACTCGCTCGAAAATTTAGCTTAATTACCTTGAAAATACATATATATTTCAAATATTCACTTAGAAATATATGTAGATCGTCGAAAAATAAATTTTCCACATTCGTGCTTGCGCTGTAATTGGACTGCTAGTTTACTTGGTCTCTCTCTCTGTATTAAATATAACAGAAATTATAAAAGCTTGCATTGCAGTCATGGAATTTATTTTTGTAAAATTAATTTACAAATTCCCGGAGCACGTATGACGGCAAAAGATTAACAGAGCAATATAAATTAATTGTGGGAGCATAAAAAATACCGAGTTTTATTAGCACAAAAGCGTGAGTTTTAATATCTTGTAGGTTTTTTCAGGCAATAGGCACTGCCGACGCTCATGCACGTTCGTGCATCTTAAACGCAGGAAACGAACCGGCTGCAGGATAAAACAACCGGTGTCAATATTATAATATAAATTTTATTTCGATCAACGTAGGGCTCACATGATCCTTTCCCTTTTAGTAGTTCAGCTTTTATTCTCACCCTTCGCTTCCGCACCCTATATCGTGGTATATACCCTTAGGATTCATAACGTCCTCCCTTTACATTTTTTTCGATCCTGATTACGCCATTGACAAATACTACGTGCCAGCAATAACCACGTAACAATACTGCGATCCATGTAATTACGTACGTTGGCATGAATGCTGTAAAATCGATAATTTACCGCGGAATGGCGGCATAATTTATATGCGTTATTCCAACGTTAACGAGCCAGAATAATAAAGAGAGAAATGTAAAGGAAAGGTAATAACGGTTTGTGCAATAAAGGGGATTTCGTGTTAGGATATATCTATAATTCAATTAAAAACCAATTGAAAACGTGCAATTAAAAAGCAATAACCTTTGATTCAATATAATCGCCATAAGCTATAATAAACTAGTAATTTATATCTTAAACCGCGGTATAGAGAACATTTTTGTGTTCTCTCTATACCTAAATGCATTCATGAAATCCAATTTATTGTTAACAAATAAGTATTCAGACATTACAAAATAATGTTGCTTTGTGTATAATACCACGATAGAATTTTGAGGCCTTAGAGCTCAAATGATCACAGTGGACCATTAAGGACATTACATGTACAAAAATTTTAGTCGAATCGTAAGGTCTCAAACAAATCGACCAATCATTATCAAAATTGCGATCTTACGTTTTAAAACGTTTGACTGTGAGTATCCGATTTGTTTACGGCCTTACGACTAAAATTTTTATACGTGTGATGGCCTTTATTGTATTCGACTTAATCCACACACTTTTTTTTTTTTCAAAAGAAACATCCTGTTCTCTTTTCAATAAGAAAAGCATAAACTTCCACTACGAGACTTCCCATTGTGAAACAAACGAGATGGTAAAAATCGGTGATTTGGCACAGTAGGTTCCATCCCATTCTTCTTATTCTTTTGACTTAGCTCTCCTTCAAACTATTGCCTCTTCCACTTGTTGAAGCACTTTCTTCAAAAGAAATTCCACGTCTATGACTATTGTTCGGACCGCTTGTATATTTTTGTGCTCATCGATTTTCATTCAACCTTGGAAAACTCATGCACACGTGAAGGTAAGCTGTAAACAAGTATACTGCGATTCTATTTCTTGAGACCTTCGTTAACATCCCTCCAAAAAAAATCAAAATGGCTCCTATATTTTTATGTATTAAAACAAGGCTCGGCATTTTTCGGTCGATTTTCAGCTTGGCATTTAGACTGCGCGCGGGTTGGTGAGGTAAGGGACGAGGAACCAAGCTGAAAAATCGGCTGAAAAGTGCGTGCCCTGTATTAAAACATAAATAGCGTATTGTGTGGTTATAGATACTTAAAAAAAAAAAGGAACATGGATACAAAGACGGGGGAGGGGTACAAAGTTAACGTTAAAAGCCACCATCTCCACTTTCAATCGCATTTTCTGTTAAACCGTTCGAGCATAAAAATTGAGACTACAGAGAGACATAAAAAGTACTTAATTCTAACACAGATATTTTAATTTTTTGTTATGTGAGAGGATTAACTTAAGAGGTTTTCTCGAATAAACAATAAATCTTTATTCCTTTAATAATAATTATTTTCTAGCATCCCCAACATCTTTCTATAGATTGTCAACATCATCTGAAACTACGTTAATATTATATTAACCATAATCTGCTCGAAGAGGAGCATTTGAAGAGTTCGAACACTCGGATTTACGTACAGACAGCACTCGAGAAAGGTGGTCGCCGATAATACATATTACGATATATACTTTCTCATATCGCCGTCCTTTCGTCATCCTTTCTCAAGCGTCGGAGTTTCACCACATTGCGACTTATATGTCCCTATATTTATGAGTGCACACACACACTCAACGTATTTATGATAATCGTAAAACACCTCACAAGCGTCGGGAGGTCGGTTTTGTTTCCTCAGCGGCTTGTACGTTAATGTAAAAATAGTTGCGCACGAAATGAGCACAATGGTGACACGGAATAGCGTTGCTTGCTCTGTATAAAATTATGCGGAACTCGTGGATGTGTTGACTAGAGGACATACAACGTAAGGAAGCTTTTTAGCTTGTCGACCCCTATCCGGAATTATTTCTTGACATTGTTCTTTCAGAATTTAATCCTTTCGTATATGGTATAGCTTGCTTTCGCTTACCACGTCTACAGATCGCAGTGCGATGCATTTTGCATACGCTAAAAAAATGGTTGTAACTTGATAATATTAATAAATAACATGTATAACTATAATACATTTTTTTATAATATCCAAATTAACTTATATATTAAGTTAATA
>NW_017299830.1:207080-212965 GCF_001594075.2 Trachymyrmex cornetzi | reverse complement strand
CGAGCGGCGTCGAATTGACTTTGGGCATTTTGGCGCACAATCGTGCCAGCGCGCCTATTCGCCCCGGTCGGAGAGGCGATGAAAAACAATTTCAATCTGGCGAAGTAAAAAAAGTTTCAGCTGCGTCGAATTGACTTTGGGCATTTTGGCGCACAATCGTGCCAGCGCGCCTATTCGCCCCGGTCGAAGAGGCGATGAAAAACAATTTCAATCTGGCGAAGTAAAAAAAGTTTCAGCAGAGTATATGCCCTTCATCACTTCCATCTCCCTATTAGTGACTTATTTGACTCTCGTTTTCCTCGCCCTTGCATCACTATCGGTAGTATACTTGGACCGCTCGTCTGTCGTCTCTTCGCTCACATGCCTCCTCCTCTAGTCCTCTCCTACCCAATGTCCCATCCCCATTTAGTTCGACCTACTACGCAAACAATTCAAACGTCGCGACTGCCGCGATATTGGAGACACGGCATATCAGGAGCAGGAAACGTGTCAGAAGGACCGAGGAGAACCGGAAGAACAAACTCGGGAAAGACCGGGAGAGGCGCGGCGCGAAAATTAAATTAACGGTGAAATTACTTGCGAAATAATGAGCAAAATTTATCAGAAATACTCATGTTTTATAAAATATCTGTCGATTAGCTTTTTTTATTCGTGCTTCCTTCCGCTTCGAGAGAGAGAGAGAGAGAGAGAGAGAGGGGGGGGGGGGGGGGGGAGAGCTGTCGTTCGTGGCTGACGATGCCGATATTTTCACACGAGGCATCGTATACCTGCACGTATCAATCTTCCGCAAATTACTGTTGTCCAAGGCAACAGCCGCGCAGAGTATCAATTCTTTTGAACAAGGTTCAAATTGTTCCACTGCAAACACCGCGCAATCAATAAAGCGTCAGGTCCGTTAAGCGCTATAACGCATAAAAATGTCTACGTCTTTATTATATGTTGTCCAATCATATGTTACTGCATGCACGCGAACATTATATTTATATTTATATTTATCCGCTAATATCGAAAGAGAGTAGCTCATGATTATAACAAAAAATCTCTTGACATCGTGCAATGATGTCCGCCTATCCAAAAATATATCATAACTAAATATAGCGTTACACAGATCTACAATTATAATAAAGTAATTTAATTCGACATTGTACTATAATTTCATTCATTTTATTAATATAAACGTTCATATTTTCATTTAAATAGATATTAAATGTACGATGGAATATTTAAAAAATTAAAATTGAAAAATATATTATGAACAATTTTATTCCATTTAATTTCCATCTTGTTGGCTCTTAAAATTCAATTAAATAAAATAATGTAATAATCTACAGCTATAACGTTAAATACTGATTAACGATCAGTTCTTGGAGTGTTTTGCTATGTGCGGAAAGATACTTTGCCGCGCAAAGCTTGTATGTCCTCTGCCAGCGACGCACACGTACACGTATCATCGCGCTTTCGCGAGTCGTGACGCCGCGAGCTGAGTAAACGTATCGTTATCAGTGAATGAATGGCATTGCGGATACGACGCAATGCCGCATAAACGAGATGCGTTCGTACCTCTGTCGACAAAAGCAATACGACGACAACATGTAAACGTCCGTAATCCAATTTCGCTCCTACATACAATACATCGCCGGAGACGCAGCTGGAAAAATTGCAAACGCGCGCATCCTACCGCGAGCACGTTAATGCCAAGCCTTTGTGTCGGCGGAGCTTATGTCAATGTTGATTTTACAACCAATTGTACGCGGAATAACAACTGTCGTCAACTAACGTCCGATGCAGCCTTTTGGGATGCCCGATACGGAAATAATTTAGCTGATATTACGGCAACGGGACGAGAGCAATTACGACGTTGCGGGAACTCAAAAGGGCCGCGGCTTTCGGTTGCTCGTTACTTTAATTTCGTCGGCCAGCAATATCATGCACGTTCATTAATAACCGAAATATCCTTAGAGGAATCTGCGGCCAGGAATAATTTGCAACCGTTATATACACATATATATATATATATATATTAAAGTTTAAAGGTCTTCTAATAAAACTGTTGCCTTTATCTGCTCTCCCTCTCTTTCTACAAAGCTTCTTCCCGATTATTTACCATACGAATATGAAGAACGGTTAATGTTCCGAATTTAGCCTATATATCTTTATTTATTTCATATTGTCCCGCTACCGAACGTGTTCGTATCATACCGACATGTTCCACTTTCGAAACTGACGTGTCGTGATATTCGTATACGACTCGATCTTTATCGAAAGTACAGAGATTGGTGTTGTAATAAAATATAGCGGCCAGAGCAGCCATCGATCGAACTAACTAGGCCATCCCATTGTACGCAGATAAAAACGACAAAGAAATGGTTTATCGCCAACAAAATTGCTAGCCTGTTTTTGTACGCTATGCGTTAATAAAGTAGCAACACTAATGCGCATCCGTTCTATTACATAGTGAATGTTTTACTAAAAAATTACCGGTAAGCTTAGAACACCTTGTATAAAGGTAACGAGATAAAGTTTACGAGAGCGTCTAGCATCGAACTTCTTGGAAGTAAGCACGACAAGAGCGCTTACCCCAACGTTATTCTCAAAGAAGATCTCGAGACGGTGCTATCTGAGGAAAAAGACGCAGATTAAACGAGAGTCGGATACATGATATACAAGACACGTAGAAAAATAAAGGAGTCTTGAAGAAAGAAAAACAAACTAAATTATGAAGATTTATCATAGCTACTAATGTCATCACGGCGAACAAGGTATATTAAGTGTATCATTAGGATAATAATATATATTATATATATATGTATATATAAAATTAACCCTCCGTTGGCAAGGTGGACTTTCAGAACATGTCTAGCAAGGTGGAATCAATCCGATCCCATGCTCATTTTTCATCTAATTAATGTACAAAATAAGTATAGGAAAATATATAAAATAAATAAAATATAATAAATAATAACATGAAACTTTATCCCCTGTTTATATGTAGATAAAAATATAGTTTTATGCATTTATACTTTATAAATTTATACTTTAAATTAAACAAAAACGCTTTGACTAGTACTACATAAATAAATTGTTTTAGTCTCGAAATATTTTACAAAAATAACTAGAAAAACATTGCACAATAGTTATAAAAAAAAGCTTTAACTCATTACCTTAGTCTCAAAATAATAAACAAATAGTAAATATCATTATAAAATGTAAAATTTTATCTGAATTTATATCATAAAAGCAACGTGGGCTTTGACATAAACAAGAATTGGAGAAATATGTCACTTACCTAAACGATTTCGACCGCTGAGACATTTAGTGAACGAGTTGAAAATAGGTTAGCCGAGACCACCGTAAAATAAATAGTACATGTGCAATATAAAATAAACGAACCGTGGGATCATTTTTACACATTTGTATTTCTTATCCTATACCTGTCTGATGCTTTTTTGCTCTCTCGATTGTTAAACAAAACGATAATGTGTCGATAATTTTCCATAACACTTTATACGCCCGCCGACTCAAGCGAATCTCTTGAAATGTTTTCACGATCGTGCAGCGCTACTAAAATAGTGTCGAAATTACATTGTTCACGTTTACTAAGCAATGTGTCACGTGTTAATAAATAATTAAATGAAAAAGAAAGGAGAGAAGGAAAGAGAAAGCAATTAATATATATGTGAAAAAGCGAAATAAATTAAATGTCGAAGAATTGTAATAATAACAACGCGCCGGGGACATATAATATTTGTATGTTGAATCGCCGGAAATAGTTCGATTGTTCCTCGAAAGAAAAGTGATCGAGACCGAAGAGAGACAGATTAGCTGCAGCACGAGGCAAACATGTTGCAAAAGTGAAGCGTGGTCATAAATCACATCCATAGATATAACGTATATACACGACGGACCTTCCATGATCTACGCGCGCGAGTGTACACATATATATGATACATATGTACATGAGAGATCCCAAAGTTGTACATGAATACGAAGTTGTATTGTTCGGGTCATCTAAATCTCTTTTTTGCATACTCTCTAAAGTGCAACTGTTTCGATACTGTGTAATGCTACGACACATGAAGTGGACTCTTGTTACATGAACGACAGAACAGATATGCGGCCATCTTGCATTTACAAAAATAAACATTGAAATACCATAAAATATTTATAATGTATTACAAAATAAATGTACGTTAAATATTTTATGTCTTACGTTTTAAACTGATTTCGATAAATGATTTCTTATCACTACTCTTTTGTGAACTTACAGTATCGACTGATAAATTCCATTTGATAACGATTAATTAATAAAGAAGAGACTGTTTTAGAATAGAAATAGATATTGCACAAATCTTCATTTTGAAAGAACCTGCTTTAATTTGATTAAAGAATATATATAAAAGTGTATTACTAGTAACAAACTTTTAATTATTTTACGTAAATTTTATTCAATTCTTTTTTAAAACAATTTATATGATTATATTAATTATTCAATTGATACACAATTATTAAAGCTATTACTTAAATAAATTAATAATGTATATCTTCGAAAAACTATAAAAATTGATTTATTATTACTATTTACTACTTTTACATTATTAAAGAAAAAGTAAAATTATATGATTATAATAAATAAAAATTATAAAATAGTTATAAATTAAAAAATTATATTAAATTTCTACAAAAATATTGTGAATTTATTTAAACTTTTATTTAATTAAAAAAAAATTATTTTTTTCAAAACGTAAAAATTGCAAAAAGACTATAAAATAATAAAGTAACTTCACACACAATGAATTTTTCAGAACATAAATAAACTTCCTTAAATAAATATTAAATTTAATTATATACCGATAATAAATTTATTAACAAATATGTTATAAATTTAGTATCAATAATAAAATAATTATAATTTAGCATCATTTTTAGAGTATAAAAAATATAATAAAAATAGTACTTCTTAATTTTAATGTGTTGAAAATTTATTCTTGAATTTAATTTAAGTCAAGTTTTTACATAAGTAATCGTTGTCTTCAAGTTCTAGAAAGATGTCATAAGATTAAAAAATTAACATTGATTTTCTTTCAAACGAGTCACTAGAATCGATTACTGAACCTTGAGAAATGAAACTCAAAGATATGTCTACACGTCTTGAGATAAATTTTGTACAAATTTTTCAAATAAATGTCTGTACAAATAGAACGTATGAATAATTAAACTTTCAACATCTACGTGTGTTTCAAGACTGATTTCAACGAAATTTCTCAGCAGTGCAAGTGTCGATATAAACGTAAAATTTCTCTTTCTATTAGGTGTTAAACTTAATTCCTGCCGCTCACTATTAGAGGGTGCTGGCTCCAACGCTGACGAGTTTCGACGATGAAGTCATATGTCTTTTGTAGTTTAGACATCGCTGAAAGTGATTCAATCCTCACAGATTAGATTTCTCGACGCCAAAAAGATTTTCCAATCGATTGAAAATGAATCGCGATAAGCTGTTTTTCCGACATGTGCTTCTTCACTCAGAGGTCTTCGACCTCAAGAAAACCGCAGCTGAAGCGCATCGCTTATTATCCGAAGTGTATGGTGATGAAACTCCATCGGAAAGAACATGTAGAGTTTGGTTTGAACGCTTCCGAAACGGTGATTTTCATGTGAGAGACAAAGAACGTCCAGGACAGCCGAAAAAATTTGAAGATGTCGAGCTGCAAGAATTGCTTGATGAGAATCTAGCTCAAACGCTTTTAGTTGTCGAAACAGTTAAATGTTACTCCAAAGGCCGATTGAGTGACGAATTGATGCAAAAAAGATCATCCGTAGCTAACACTCGACCGCATGTAGCGAAAAGCGTGAAGCAGGCACTGCTTCTAGAGCTTGAATGGGAAGTT
>NW_017299830.1:169998-206981 GCF_001594075.2 Trachymyrmex cornetzi | reverse complement strand
ACACACTTCTCCAGTCACAACAAAGTCCAAAAATGGGTGGATGAATAGATCGCCTCGAAAGACACCGCGTTCTACCGTCGTGGGATTGCCCTGTTGTCAGAGAGATGGGAAAAAGTAATAGAAAATGGAGGAAATTACTTTGATTGAGGTATTCAATCATCTTCCCTTCGAAACAAATCAATTTTGGAGACGAAAAAACGGCAGGAATTAAGTTTAACACCTAATATTTCGAGTAAAGTCCGTTCGAACTATCAAGGTTTCATTTCATTAGAGACTAATGTAATAAATTTCGTACTATCATGTTCGAATCTACGCAGTCAAACCTATGTTGCGCTTGTCTTAACGCCGAGACACTATCGTATCGCCTGATACAATGGACCAAATTTTTTTCTACAGACTTGTTGCCATATGAAATAAAATATGAATCTAAAGACTTTCACATTATAAATATTTTTTATGTTTAATAATGTTTAATATAGCCCAAGATTTCTTATATATATATATATATATATATATATAATATATATATGTACACATATGCAGATATTATATACACAGTATAATGCTTGTGAGAATTCTGTACAACATCACTTCTATATCTTACGAAAGTGCTAATGGATATAGAACTGCCGCGCGATATAATGGCAACGGACGACAAAGGCGAGACTGGAAGAAGAAACTTGATTCATCCATCGGGAATACGAGGATCGAATTAAGCTTTTTCAGCGATGTATTATTTGTATATCTCAATTTAAGAGTGATAATACAAATTGGCATTGAATACTTTAGCTTTCCATATCCCCTTTTATGTTCGCTACGTAGATGACATTGCAATGGGAGCTCCAGCAGAAAAAACTACAGAAATATTGCAAGCATTTTCAATTCGTTTCATCCTCGATTACAGTTTACGATTGAAATTGGTGGGAACAGATTAAATTATTTAGATAATACTATTATCAAGAATAACAATATTCTTGAATATGATTGGTACCACAAGCCTACTTTTTCCGATAGGTATCTGAATTTTTTTTCTCAGCATCCTTTTTTTCTCGCAAAAGAGAGGTACGATCATAGGAATGGTTGATAGGGCTTTTTTGTTATCTCAACGTAAATATCATAAAAGAACCTGACTTTTATCATTGAGACACTTTTAAATAATGACTTTATGACCGATCGACTTTATTTTTAACACAATTAATGAGCGCCTAAAATCTTTATTAAGTAACAAAACCTTAAAGCAAAACACGAATGATACTTCCGATGAAGATATTGTTAAGAAGTCATGGTTTACGATTCCATTTGTTTCGGAGATTTCATACAAATTCAAGGACATAAAGATCTTGATGTTGACCTTGCATTTTCTAGTCCAAACAAGCTCAATTCTTTTATTAAAACACATAAAGATTCTTTACCTAATAAAGCAAAAAGAACGTAGTTTACAAAATATATCGCAAGGATTGTGATGCGTCCTATGTCGGGCAGACAGGAAGGACTCTAAAAACGAGAATCTCGAAACATTGTAATGACATCCGAAGGAACACGAGTAATCATTCTGTCATTACACACATTGGATCTAAACCATGATTTTGATTGGGAAGGCACAGAAGAAATTGTTGATCAGGAGCGGTTTTTGTATAAACAACGTATCTCGGAAATGCTACGTATTCAGTTGCAAAAAAACAGTCTTAATTTGCAATCTGATACTGAATTTTTACATCACTCATACATCTCGATTCTCAATACTTTATTTACACTGATTTAAACTGCGCGCCGTTTTTGTTTTTATCATTTAAGTAACTGTCTGACATATGTTGGTAATACCGTCCGTTTTACTTATTAGTTTGTACACTGTGTATTATCTTTGACTCATTTGAATGTTGACCGTCACAATAGTCGGAACGATTATAGTGAATTTATATCGATAAATATGACTAAATTACGGATCTTTTGTCCTTTCGACTTTGATTGATTCTTGATGTTCACATCTTTCAAGGCTATAGTAGGTGAGTGCATTAATTTTTCTTTACAAAAAATAATTAGTAACGTTTTTGATATTTACACAGATTTTATCTGTTATTCGTTGCCACTATATAGAATGGTAAACCATTGCCAATAGAATAAGGAGATTGAGTTGCTACTTTGCCGTCTCGCCATGAAGAAGTGAGATTTTTACATACGTTCAGACATACTGATGATGGCCCGGAAGTAGGCCGAAACGTTTATGAGTAACTAATTATATTATGATTTTTCGACAATAAACGATTTTTATTTTCGCACTAACAACCGCGCAAAAAACTCTCATTAGCCCTTATTTGTTTTTGTTTTTGACTTTCTCGAGAATCCGGTTACTTGTTTTATTTAATATAAATTGTATATCTCATATACGGATAAATTTAAATATTCTCTAGTATAATTATTATATTTTATTATTATAATGATCCAGCATAAAGATCTAGCAACAACAATTGTTTCAATTATAATATTTCAATAATAAAAAAATGTCATATTTTTTGTTAGGATAAAAATTGTCTGATAAAATGATAAGCGTAAAACTACAGACATCGATAATACGATAAAAAGCACTAGAGAGCGATAGACAGAAATAGATATAATATTCAACCTACTAGTTTAGTGTCCCCGAAGCCAACTAATGGTCTCGAGCGATTTCTCAACTGGACTGTGCTCAACTGTGCCATAATCCCGCCCCGCGGGAATATATGCATACCCATATACTAATCATGCCATTGATCGACTATCGACGCGGCAACGTCCTCGTTACGTCAATTATTATCGAGCGTACGGATTACCGGAAGCGCCGCTGCGAGCACCGCTTTCTACGCTAATTTCCCGTTGGAGTGTGGCTCGCATCATCTCTCGTGTCAAATCTCATCGCGGCTATTCCGATCCATCTACCAACCTCTACGAGAGGACCAACACACGCGCGCGTAAGTACAAGAATAATTTCGGACGTGGATTTCACGCTCTAAAAATTCTAGAGATCTATCACTTTCAAGAATAAAGCCGCGGCGAAGCTAGATCCAGGCTAGGCGAGAGTCTCTCGCTCGCATTGTCGAGAATGCTTAGAAGAGTCAAAGTTTAGTTACAAACTTGACGGAGAAAAACTTGGGGCTTATAAACAACCTTGAATCTTGAGATCGAGCCGGCAACATTCATCTGCATGCGCCGCGTCATCACGTGGGATATGTTCCGTCTGTGAAAAAAAGACATCTACCTATCATAAATATACGATACGCCGCGATCATAAGCTTGCAGTTTGCAGTCGAATAGGACGCGGAATATAAAGTTTTATTTCGCCGCAGTTTTCCGGACGGGCTTCATCGTGGGAGATGAACGGAGTGATTGGACGCGCGTTACGAATGTGAAGTAGAGATCACTACCTGCAGCTGCAAGAGAAACATTCCATCCGTAGTCGCTATCACGCTGGTTGTGATATCCTTTCCGCTTGTTTACGCTTCGCGTTCCGGCGCATCAAAAGCTTCTCTCCCGCGCGAGACCAAGACCAGGAGGAGAAACATGTGCGTATCTTTCTCGTCTCGTCTCGTTTCGTTTCAACGCAATGTACCGGAATGTCATACGTATCAGCATGTATCGCGAATTCGCGAATAGAATTGAAATTGAGAAGGAATGAAATTTTCCGCCGCGCGCACGGTGGATCGCGCGTGCAAATACAGACGCATTCGTTACTCACGGACGTGCGGAACAGCATATCTTTCGGCTTTATATTCGGGAAAGTCTTGACTTGGATCGAGATCTTGTACGAACGGAAAATCAATGATTATTGCTGCGCGGTGTGAAACATGCGCGTAAAACGTAATACGAATAGAAAATGGAAAAAAAATTATCATTCATATTCAAAGACGAATCAGGCTGTTTGTGAATGGCTATAGGAAAAGCGTTATGTTGCACTATTTGCTTATCCATTAAAATGCGGTGTCTGACATATATAGTTTCTCTCTCTCTCTCTCTCTCTCTCTCTCTCTCTCTTTCTCTTTTTACAGTCAAACATCTCAATTTTCTCGTCAAGGGCGCCTTAACATCCCGTGGTGCTCGTAAGTCGCCTGGTCATAAATGCACCTCGCAGTATGAAGGACATTTCATTTCGTCTCGTTCCGCGCCTTTCAGCTGCAATTTAATTCCAACGGTAACTTCGTTCGACTGCCTGCACCGTTTAACCCCCCTTAATCGTCTAACCTTAGAGAGTTTCTTAGAGAGAACCGTCGCTATCCAATAACAATGCAGCTATCTAGCTCGGAAAATGCTTAAATTATATTATTATTATTATTATTATACGATGGGACGGAAGAAATGCGCGTGCGTCAAAGAAATATAGTTTCCCTTCTGCTGAGCCTGAGGATGAAAAAAATGACTGTTCTAAAGATTTTTCGATATTACTGTATCACGATAATAGCCATATTCTGATTTATATTATCGATTCTCTCGATAATATAAATGTAAAATGCGATTGAATCACTAGAGACAAGGCAATCCGGCCTTGAGATAACGATGACGTCGAGCGACAGTTAGAAAATTGAGGAGATTATGCACATAGGCTCTCGCTTATAAGCGTCTCGCAAATAGTACGTTACGTGCAAAAATATTTTATCCTTAAGGATTTCGTTATATGAACCCATATTTACTATATTAAAAAGCAAAATTTGCTTTACAAGTATAAGTTCAGAAATGTAAATGAGGAAAATTAGAGAAACGAAATTTTATTCTTCCAGTCAATATTTCAAGTAGGTTTATTTCAACAAAAACTTATGAAAAAATTATCAAGAACTTGAAACGGTGATAACAGAGATTCGTAGGATATCTCAGGTCTGAGATTAATGATTCATTTTATAATAGAATAGAAATGCCTTCTGAGATTACTTTAACTAAAAAGTCTAATTACTAGATATGCATCTTTCTTCTCTTCAATCGGGATGCTGCGCGATGAAGGAAATAGAAGAAAGTAATGCAGTCTAATTATTATGTGGCTGGCGTTGCTAAAGTTCATAAAAAACCGGGTCAGTGACGTCAGCAATGAATGATCGGAACGCGAGGAGAACGAAATGAAAAAAAAAGCCCGTGGCGAATCCTGTATCAGGAGCATTTTATCGCTCGCTGCCGAAAATTATGATCGCGCGGAGACGTGCGGAATTCGTGTATACACGTATACACGTATACATAGCTATACATACGTGTGCACACGCAGCTGCTCGAGTTTCGAAGCACTAACTGTGCCGGCTGAGCACGCGATATCGGGACTTGCACGAGCTTCGAGCTTCGAGCTTCGAGATTCGACTTACACCACACGCCCGTTCTACAATCTACTCGAGCATCGCGGAAAGCGCGATGGGGTGGTAATCGTGTAGTGTCTCGTCGACTTCGCCGCGAAACATCAAATTATTACCATCGCCCAAGACGTGATGGATTTTAATTGGCAATGGATTAAAATTCTCCCCAGCGCGATATCATAGTACTCCGCTATATCAACTGACGTTCTACACAACTTAGATTGAACACGAGATACGCTGCATTTGCATTACGATACAAATTTAACTTGAATGAAACACGAAGAATCGTTCCAATAGTAACTTACAATTAGTCGATGAGTAATACTGAGCGATACGATTTTGTAGAAAACTGTCGCGAAAGTTAACGAATTTATCTTTTTTTAAAGCGTAAAAATATGTAGCGTATATTTATGTAAAAATTGATTTGTCCTTTTCCACAGCATTAATGTGCCACCTGCGAAAATCAATTACGTCGTCAGCTTCACGACTGTCACATCGTTGGCATTGTTCAGCCGAGCCATTTCAAAATTGAGTATAGACACACACGTGCAAATAAACACGTGCCACAAATTACTTAATTTACCAACGATCATAAATCCGAGTCGTTATGTGTTTGCAATTTTAGAGTCTCGTGCCACAATTATAGTGGCATCAACACACCAGACTAACTCTCCCACCAATAATTACAGCGAGCATTCGTTGGAATGTCGATATCGAAAACGCAAGTTTTGAATTACGTAAATACATTACAACTATCTGCAAGAGAACGAGTACAAAGAAAAACGAAAAAAGTAGTCGGTAGAAATGGTGAGATTTTATCTTATTGTAAGAATTTAAATATTATATAATAAATTTAAACGAGAGAATATTATATTCATCGCAAAAGAGAAATCGTTGTCGGGTATTCTCATATTACCAGTTAAAGAGTAGAGATCGGATATGTAATATTTTTATCAGTTAGAGATGAATGGCTTTCAAAAATTCATTCGAATTCACTTTGAATGCAAGAAAAGACGATACAAAATCAGCTGGCAGGCCGACTGACTTTTCGATAGATTTAACATGCGTTTCTGTACAAACATATATATGCAAACATTGGACGTGTTTTATTCCGAATGGTGCGTTCTACCAGCTACTGCGTGTTCCAACGAATGGCGTGACGTTCGTCGGGCTGACAATCGCCGTTGGAACTCGTAATTGACACTCGCTCGTTTACACGCCACGAACGTGCATGTCATGAAGAATGATGATGCCAAGCCGTTTATTCGCGGTCGTAACGT
Organism: Trachymyrmex cornetzi; assembly: GCF_001594075.2. Taxonomy (NCBI): domain Eukaryota; kingdom Metazoa; phylum Arthropoda; class Insecta; order Hymenoptera; family Formicidae; genus Trachymyrmex; species Trachymyrmex cornetzi. Next base: position 200,401 of record NW_017299830.1, on the reverse strand, counting down.
TGATGACGTTGCTATTGGGGCTGCGATCCTAAAATTTAGGTAACATGGCTGCACTGCTGCGCAGGATGACGCGAAAAGAGGTAAGGTAGAATCATTTCTATATTTTCATTTCTATGTTTCCTTATGTATTTTTCTTCGTGGAAAGAAAATAATCATTATAATAACGCCAGACTCAAGAAAAAATTGATACATAAAAATTGATAATTGAAATAAAATCCTTATTCGCATCGTTATAAATTCACTGTCAGTTGTGCTTCAATAATTTGTTTATGAAATTAATTCCAAATTGATACAAATGCGAATAGTATTGCACCACAAAACATTAATTAGATTATATATTTTTCAATATAACATTTGTCATCTCGCACTCCAAGCGTCGCTTGGAGTGGGGAAAACGGTATCGAGATGACAAATGTTGTAATGATAAAAATATAATTTAATTAACGTTTTGTGGTGCACAATAGTTATTCGCATTTAATCAAATTTGGAACTAATTTCATAAACAAATTACCGAAGCATAACTGATAGTGCAGATTTTATAACGATGCGAATATAAGGATTTTATTCACTTTATTTCAATGTACCAAATTTTTCCTTAAGTCTAGCGTTATTATCACGATTATTTTCTTTTTAATTCTTACGAAGAATAAAAATACATAAGAAAACACAGAAATAAAACGACCCCCGAGCGAAACTCTTGGAAAATTTCTATATCCTCTTTTTTTCTCCGTTTTTAGAGCGTGCGCCAGAGATAATCAGACACGCGTATAGATTATTAATATAAAACTGCTGGCATGCATTAATTAATAAAATTGAAAATTAATTCTTTTCGTACATTGGACTCCGATAGCTAGCGCTCGCGAGATTCAAGCGAGCGTTAATTATGTGAAACGGAGAACAGTTTTGGTTTTATGAGAAATGCGAATCTGTTGTGATACAGAGCTGTAGAAAATGGAGAATAAAACTTGCAGAGAACTTGAACATTTCCAAACTTTGCTTGGGCTTGAGCAAACTAGGGATTTGCGTAAATTCGCGGACAACACAATTGAAATAAAATAAATAACGTATAATTGTTTGAAATAATACGTTTTCAAACAGTGAGTAATTGCGATACAGTATACACCATCCTATCCGTTTTAATAGCTTTTGCATTGTAACGAAATATATAGAATCATGCACTTTGAATAGCACTGCAAAATTCTCGATAAATAAACAAACAATCGTTTTATCAAGAGAATCACATTTGATAGTAGAGGTAGGTACAATCGAGTAATATCGATATTTTCTGCAAAATGTCCAGCGAAAGTATTGCTTGCATTTCCGACTTTTGCGTTGTTAAATTCAAAACGTTAACGCTCGCAGAATCGTTTCTTTCGTTATACAATTGCAACGCGTCGAAATATTGAGAAACGTAGTCAGTTCCAAGTATAAAGAGAAGAACGGAATAACACCTGATCTTTAAAGAAACTTACATTTTACTGTATATCGATAACGGGGCGAGACTCTTCGAGCTCTTTGAACTTTTAATGAATAGATCTCGTAAAAATTTTATGGCACAAGTTTTCGTGCAAATTTTTCACTCGTAGGAGAAAAGGACGGAGTTTCTGTTTGAAATGATTTGAATAAGATTTCAAGAAATATTCCATCTTCACGGAACTTTCTCTTACGAGCACCAACCGGTAACAACCCCACACTGTCAGCGCGATTCATTTCGACATTCATGTCGCGCATGACAAGATCATCACCCGTACACGTCGTGTCGTGACAGATTCCTTTGCATCTTTATTCAATCAAATTAGCAGCACACGATTATGGCATTAAAGAAATTAATTCATTCGCGTTGAATTTAATTTAATCGAGTATCATATTTCTATAAAGTTCGAATACATGGATAAATCCATTTTGATCAAATCGACTATATTAATCATAATTTATCGGAACTAAGGGCATGATTTATTAATGCGTTCACTTGCAACATTAATGTTGCAACATTTATATTGCAGGACCTAATTTGATTGTTGACCGACGATTTGAGGAAAGTTATCAATCAAGCGCAGCTTGATACTTTAGTACGAAAGGCACATTCGACGATTGATCAAATAAAAATCACGCAGTTTTATCGCTGGTAAACAACGTTACGCTCGTGATCGCAAGAGGCAGTAGGCTTCTCTCTGCGAAGGACCCTAGTTAACGAATACAGATCGATAAAGTTACCACCCCACGAACTCATTTCCAACTCGTATAGATGGAAGAGAAACCTGCCAACCCAGTCTTCGACACGGAGACTTACCTATTTTCACTTCTGCTGCCCACTCCACTCCCCTATCTATCTCTCCGCCACACATACGTTCACAATAACGTATTCTCCCTTCTTGTTGCGTTAGCTAGCCGATGGTAGGTACGTATATTCACAATCAGTTACACGCGCGAGTGTACGCAACGGTGACTCATAGACCGAGAATCCACTTTGTTCCTCCTATTCGTCCCCCCTGTACTACGTTCCAGTCTCTCCCCTTATATACTGACGGCCGGCCGTCTGTTGCAACGTGTTGTACGCGAGATACAACAGCAGTTCTCGCGCTGAATTCGACGTGACAGCTTCGCGGGTAATGACGGATTCAGGAGGGAGACGCACCGTTTGGCTCTTGAATAATAATTGAATTAAGAGCAGTTGCCCCCATGTAATCGCTCGGAGCAAACTTTCGTCAAGTTAATCTTCTCTCCCCGTTTGTATTACAACTATAATTCAAGGGGGACTGCGGATCACTGGACTCGACCACCCATTCGTATTGTTTGTGCAACCGGATTCTAAAGTAAAATATATCGCACGAATCATGAAAAATTCTACTTTCGCTTTAACGTTACGCTCGCATTATCTATCACACGCAGATGACAAAGGCCTACGAAAATAGCATAAATCAATTTCGTTCGAAGAGTAACGTTAATGGAAGAGATCGAAAATGCACAACACCTGGTAAACGGTGAAACATATATCGTGGCTCATCGAGAACAAAAATTGCATCTCAAATTGGGCGGGCGCCTAATTTTCCTCATCGTTCGGAAGCATACGAGCGAAAAGCATTCAAACGTAACTCGGGTAAAAACGTAATCGCATTATTGGAACAAGAAAACATCAAGATAATCTGCTTGTTCAACCGATCTTTTATCGTAATACAAAATTTATAATAAAACAAAATTCGATAAAACTGCCCAGTAACTCAAAACAAATCGGGCAGACAGATAGATTAATGTTTCATAACGAACAAACTTAGTTCGTCTCTCATTATCGATCGTTCTCTCGGGGGAGAACGATAAAAATAAAATTATTTATGATTTTGTAAAAGACAACTCATAAGATTACAATGATAGAAACTTATTGCGATGAAAATGTAATTTTAAACTCACGCGACAAATGTTTTTGACGTTTTTGAATTTCAAATTGATGAAACGACGATGGACTTGAGTTTGCGAAGTCTTGCTGCGGACATTTCCCAACGTGTCGTACAATATTATCAGGATAATAAAACTTCCCGATTCGAGAATGGAACCAGAAACTTAGATTGGAGAAGGCATTCCTTTTCTTCACTATATTAAGAATTATCATGGGAGAAATTATAATTTTTTTGAGTCTGCACCAGAGAGAGAGAGAGAGAGAGAGAGAAATTTTGCAGATAAATTTACGACACACTTTCATAATCTTAGGAACTTTTAAGGACGAAAGATTTGATTTAAACAAACATATAACCCGTCATATGAATCTGGTATTCTTGCGTCTCCTACCCTATATGCATGTTTGTGTATAAAAGTTATAAACTCATTCTTAACATAATTTTCATCGCAAATTCAGCACCGCGTTGAAACTCGGAATTTTCTTGTCTCGACGTAATCGCGCATACAACCTTGGAAGTATCTAACAGCTATGCAAGATGACGCATCGCTTCGAGAATTTCCGCTGCAGTGCAGCGTCACGATATTTTCTTTTTCCTCAACGTTGTAATAATAAAAAGGAACAATCGAATAATAATTCAGTCGATAAGAATTTCAATCTTGGCGGGAGAGGCACGAGAAAGAAAGAAAAGAAAAACTATAACTTATAAGGTGCTTAAACTTCTTCTTTAAAAATATGCCACGTTTCTAAGAAATTTCTAAAAAATATCTCAATGAGGTATAAAATGACTGGTACCATTGAAGAATTGATATTTTTAGACAAGCAATGTCATTCCATGATTTTAGAAAAATCTGAATATTCTGAAGTTATGAACGTGTACGTAACATATCCTTTTTCTTCTGTTCGCGAATACATAACAGAATGCCGTATATTCTATCGATCCCAAATTGTCGCAAAGTGAGATTGTTTCAACAGTTTTACCGAGATGGCAATAAGGTTATCAACTGCTGACCCGAACAGTTAGGTTTACAGGAATCTTGTCCGGTTGACAAGTCGAACCGAACGTTATATGTCCCATTTTAAATATATTCAATATATCATAAATTTATATCATAAATTTTCTTGCTAAAATAATTTTATCTCTTAACATAACAAATTCTTATATTTGTTTAAAAATATATATATTTTGTTTTAATAAATACCTATTAAACGTTCTTTTACTTTAACATCTTGTTAAATGTGTTAAACGTTTTAATAAAATATTTATAACGAACGTTAAGTGCGATATGTATAAAACACGGTTTAATTTTGTGTTTAATAATATGTATATTATATTAAATAACACAGTAATTAATTATTTTACTCAACCAAGCTCTGTTTTTAAAATTATTCGAAAAATTGTAAGTAACTTTTCATTAAATTTCTATTTAATTTTATGATCACTACTTTTGTCTAGTTTTGTCCAATTAAATTGCAAAAGAGGAAAAATGTAGTTTTTGGATTTGGCAACCCTAGGCGGAAAGCACGCGAACGAGACATCGAGTCTGTTCTTCGTAACGCACAAGAGGGACACAACGCAGAGAGGACGCAAAGAGACGACCTTCGGGTCGCACCCGTTGCACATGAGATTTATTTTTAGATGCCATTAGAAAGCCCAGCTAGGTATCCTGGCCGTGTCACGCGCCAAGAACTCGTTTCGAGCTCACTCGCGCAGTGCGCGCATACCTCGGGCCCCACGAATAAATTATATCCGTGCATGTGGCGTCAGCTGCATCTAAACAAGGAAAAAAAATTTCTTTTTTCACATATTTATAAACGCGTACTACCATACTATGTGAGTGCAAGTCTCTTTCAGCAAGAAGCCAGCACGCTTCATTCAGATCTGGAGAGGTCTTGAAGAAACCGCAAGTGGGACAATACCCCGACATCCGAATATCCGAAAAAAATCGATTTTCACGTGACTTGGACTATATATAGGTATGCGCGGTAAAAGCGAGCTTGTCTCCTGCTACGTTCGCACGCGCCGCGCGCGTCAATCGTATTTATCTCAATCGGTTTCGCGCTTTCAATATTAGCCATCCGCGAACGCGCCCCCACGAACGTTCCCCGCGCAGTTCGGATTTAGCAATTTCCTGCGACGATATCCTTTTATTTCAATCGGAACGCTGGGAAATTCCAGCTGCGCCATGTGGACCGGATGCGATGAAAGACCACACGCGTAAAGAATCATTTAGCGAGCTAAATGCCTGGCATCGTGATCGCTTGTTGATTGCGCGCGATACGTTTACAGATTTATCGACAAGCTTCATGTAACGGTACCGGAAATGTCGCAAAACTTTCACACAACAAATTTATGCGACGTAAGTCACAACTTTTGCATTTTATTTTGTTATCAGTCGTGAAAACGAGCATTCGATCCGTTCGATCCGCAAAAGTGATACATGTTTGGAAGTACCAAATTATGTACTCTTGTGTAGAAAAAAATTAATTTTTTAAGATTTTATATATTTTCTTGATCAATTCTCCATTGGCCCTTGTCCTTACGCTTTTAGCTGCAATATGTTTCGCGTAGTAATATTTGATGCGTATACGTTAGATTATCCACTCGGAGAGAGAGAGAGAGAGAGAGAGAGAGAGAGAGAGAGAGAGAGAAGGGGGGGATGACGGTCCCCCAACGTCAGTCGCACGGTCATTCTCAATTGCCGTAGAACCATTAAGATCACGTGTTTGTACGTAGTTGAACGTAAATCCAAAATTCCTGCAAACGACATGTCGCATGACTCTAAACAGTCCTCCTCCTCCTCTGTCCAGAATATATACATGGCGATGAAAATCTTAATCTCTCCATAGGCAGTAAATTTACGACAGAATTAACATCAACACATCGTGCCTGGTGTTGATAAAACACATGTTTATCTATACATATCTAAATAAGTAAATTTTTATGGATATATATTATATATACAGATTGTATCTTTAGTAAATGATGTATATGTATCTTTAGTTGCGACAGTTTTAATTGTGCATTATTCTCACTCTGTATTTATTAAACTATTATTTGCTTTCTAATGTTACTTATCACTTGATTCTTAATTCTTATTGTTACTACAGCTCGTAAAGAGCAATTTATTACGAACAATACAAAAAAACTTGTGGGTTGGTATAAAACTTGGTAACAAAACTTTCTCACATATTCCAATGTTGATGTAATCAGAATATTGGACAAAATTTCATTGTTACAGACTATATCGTTTACACTACATAATATGAGATCCACTTCGAGCCAGGAGCAAAACTGATGAAAGCGCATTAAATATAATATATCGCAGGCTATAAAATTATTCTCTCGATGACGATCCCTGTTTACTAATCTATAAAAATTGGATTAGCTATATACATATATATATGTATATAAAACTAAACAAAGTTTGCACGACACAGCGCACCTGCTGGCCAGATTGCTGCAAAAACCAACCAGACATGAATATTATAACGAAGTATACATAAATTGCGTTGGAAAGCGGATATTATTCATTCCATCAGTTAAAATCTGTCCGACATACTTCGGTCTTTTAAATCTGTTTTCATTTTCGTCTTTGTGCTAATATATTGCATATGAGTGTATCTATAACGCCGTGCTCTGACTTTTATATTATTACGTGTTTTGAAAACAACTGCTTCTTTTGTTCCACTTTTAGATCACGATGGATCATTTCAAATATTTCCATCTATTTTGAGTACATTTTATCCCAATTTCCTCCTTTTTTTATTCCTATCTACATCATAGCACCTAAATTATTTCTTCCTTTTGAAATTTTTGCATATTTCGATCCGTCGCGTTATTTAAATTAGTGATTATCGACGAAAGATGAGGCTTCTCGGTTATTCGAATCCCGTCTTTTTCCGCTCGGTAATTCTCTTCTATAAAAACGTTGAAAAAGTATATTTTAATAATATAGTGTTTGACGTTTCTCCAGTGCCGTGAATTACGGGCGGAAAAATCAATAGTTTCATTCTCCGCTGTGCAATCTATATGACGACTAAACTAATAGCTCGAACTTTCTCTTCTCTGCTTACGGAAACGATGCTCGTCGCTCTTTGCAAGTAAATATTGTTTACTATAAAGACAGATATTTTCTGAAATTTCGTGAATAGATCTACATCGCGTTGATAGACAAAACCTGTCAGACTTGTTAGCAAGTTTACCGAAAGTTTAAAAAAAAAGTACCAAAAACTAGACATGCAATTGTTACTAAAAACAACATCGACCTGACAACGTAATTAGGACGAGACGTAATAAATGTTTATCACGATTTACCATGTGAAAGATGTAACAAAATATAGCAAAGTCGTCGCATGCATTTAATAAACCGTTATACTCTCGCTTCGTCGAATTGAAGCATCAAGTTGGGATGAAGTTTCAATAGAACGAAGGAAAAGTGCATATTCCGTCACCGAGTATTGTTATCTGCCGACTTAATTTATATTAATACCTCGGTACAACATCGAAGTCCCGAGTTTTCGCAAGAGCGGACTCTCTCGCGTTAGATTATCCGATGAATAATTTTGCCCATCGGCGACGGTAATTATTCCCCGTGGACTAAAAACGTAAAGAGCGCGCGTAGCCGGAATAAAAGCATCCGTTGGATATTTCGAGCCAATTATCCCGAGTAGCGACCGCCGTGGACCGGACGTCGCGTCGGGCTGTCGCAAATCCATTTTGAGGCGGGTTAATTGTGCCGTATTGACGCGCTCGGTCGCGTCGCGTCGCGTCGCGTCGCGAAGAATAGACACTCGCAGGGAAAACTGTCGCCGTGCCGGCCCGGCCGTCTCGTACTGAATTCACAGTCCATTCCCAGATATAATTAAGCGTAGAGTGAGATGATAATGCGCAGAAAACGACTCGGGATGCTAATTGAAACTTTTGCATTCGCATGGTTAGGAGGATAGAGGAAAGGGATAGGCTTCCCCGAGGCTTCCCCAAAATCACACGCAAACTTTTCGGTCCAGCGATCCCTGAAAAAATAAAAAACTCGGCGCCGACGCTCGGTTTTTCACTATCGTCACCGACGCAATTCAATTTCGGCGTCGATTCGTGTTTGTCGTGTTCCCGCGTATATTTTTGTAAAAATGTTCTCCAGTAGATAACGTTGCTCACATTCATGTTATTTTTTCCCTTCCTTTTTTATATTTTTTTTATTTGGTCCGCAATCGGCCCGTTAGATACCGCAATTTTTTATGCGGATGTACGTTTCGCTTCATCTTCTATGCGACATGCGAAAATCGCTCAAATGATGAGAGCACAATAAAAGAGCTGCTAAACACTATTTTTTTGCCACGTCATGTTCTATGTAAATACTAAATACATCGTATCGATTCTACTAGCAATTAAGTTAGCTGTGATCTCGAATAATTATTTAATAACATGTTTTTTCCTGTTTCTCCATTGCCCGATCGTCAGGTACATAAACACATGTATAATAAATGAATAAACAAATAAATAAAAGTTTCTTTGAGGTAATATCAAAAAAAGTTGATTTCATATATTTGCGTTATAAAATCTACATATACGTATATTATGTATACATCAAAGTTTCTCTTATAAGGGAAAACCGTTTCTGATTTAAATCACAGTACATTAATAAATAAACATTCTGAATGCTTCTCGTTACGGATAAATATCGATTGTACATTAATAATATATAATGCACATAAATACGTATATAATAAATAAATATAAAAATTGCTTTGCAATAATATATATAAAAAAAATTTAGACAATCCAGATATAGATTTTGCGTCATAAAATCTACATCTATAAGTTTCTCTCGTAGAGAAAATCGACATTTAAATCATTCTGTATTAATAAATGAACATTCTGAATGTTTCTCATTATCCGGACGACGCGACGTCCGGACGGATGAGGTTGTGTATAGCGTCCGTACCCCACCTATTTGTCCGCCTCGCGGATGAAGAGTCCCCGATCGTTCAGAGATATTTTAAATATCTCTGAACTATAGCGTGTTCTCTCCGTCTCCTCCTGTATCCTTCAAGCCATTTCTTTTCTGTGAGCCTTGGCGAAAGGCTCTTCTCGTTCTCGTCATCGCGCGCGACTACGGCGACGAACAAAGAATGAAAGAACCGACCGTGATCAGCCGTCACGCGCTTCTTCGTACACGGCGAACAAATATAGGTCGTTAAAGAAGGCACGCGTTTTCTCTCCACGCACACGCGCCAAGAGATAACGACGCGTGTTTCATAGACGATGAAATAAAAACGGACGGTATTTAATCGTTTCTTAATGAGTCATATAACAGTTTATGTTACATACAGAGCAGCTGATTCTACCACTTGTCTTTAAAACGGCGTCTAAAATGAGATTTTAAGATGTAAAACCGCGTAAAACTTAAGCTTTAAGCCGTAAGAAATTGCCTCATCATAGTCGAATTTAAGGAGAATAATCGATTATGATTGGTCAATTTCTTACGGTTTTTTATACCTTGAAATCTCCTTGTAGATTAGCTTAACACATACGAAATTACGTCGTAGCTTGTCGGACGACACAGCTCCCGTTTTACTCGAGCTTTTTACGACGTGACGACTGCTCTTAACGAGATTTCTGGCTCGTGCTCTCGTATACAAACCCGGCAACTTTCAATATTTAGCAAATACCACGAGCGCACGCTTGTCGCCTTTCAATAATCTCTGCCGCGTTTTAGGCGGCGTACGCGAGCGTGTTTCGCACCCGACTCGTTAATTGGTATGCGTGCGCACCATCTACGAATCCGGTTTGTATCCAAACCGCTTAAAAAGCTGTCCCGAATAAATCTCGATTATCTACGATGCAAGGAAAAAAATAGGGATTTACAGGCAATTTGACGGGTCGGATATTGATGCTCTAACGATGAGCGTCAGCTATTGCCGCTTTCCTCCAAGCGCATGTACGTATTCAATATCAGAGGCTCTCCCACCCTTCCCCCCCTTCCCCCCTTTCCCTCAAATCGTCCCCGAGAGCCACCGGAAAAACTATTCATGCTCGTGTGAAGTTTTTATCGGCACTGTACGTGCCCGGCGTGATCGTTCGATTCGTTCGCACCCGATAAAAATCCGCGCGCCAGATAGAGGACGGTGTCATTTCATACGCTCGCGGTAATCCGTTACAAACTGTGCGTCACGCACGATCATTCTAATAGTTTAACTGGCTGCAAAAAAAAAGATATGCAAAAAAAGCCCATGTACCGAAATGTAAATTCCTACAACGTTTGGTATGGGTCTTGTGTCCAATCGGTATTAAAATACAATCGTAGAATCCTATAGGCTGAAATTTGGTTTATTTTTCGGGTACAGAGGACCATGCCAAAAACGAATTTCTGAATCCGGTTTTTGTTGTGAATATCTATGCTCTCGATGCATCGCACGCAACAATGAAAAATCGTGATTGAGTTGCGTTGTGGAGTTTAATAATTCAAAGATTTAAAATAAAAACGGGCTAAATGCTGCGAAACAACAATATCGAAGTTTACGAAATGTTTTCCGCGTGACAAATATTTTTCCCAAGTTTTCCATGTTCTAACACTCTTAATCCAACTTTCGCTTTAATCTTATTTGTTTAAAAATAAAAATTGATATTAAAAGTCTAAACCGCATAATTAAGAACAATGAACGAATTAATAAAAAATGCAATTTTAATATTTCAGTTAATAATAATTAGTGACACCAGCGATATCTGTCATAATTATTTTTTAAACACTAATAATTACGATATTTATTCAAACATTCTTCAAATTTTAATTTGCTTTCGAGATCTCTTTAGCTTCTTTCGCTCTCTTTCATTCTTGTCTGTTAAAAAATAAAATAGGCATCTTTATACCTAAAAAATAATCGAATATCATATAATCTCTTACTATAGTTAATAATGTAGCATTCTTTTATTCAAATAATATTTGATTTATATTCTATGGTTCATTATATAAATGTAAACACAGTTCTATATGTTTTTTTTTTAGTAAGATTTTATCTTTTAATTTTTATTTTATTTATTTCTCTTTATAATTATTGAATATTGTTTTTACTATGTAATTTCATGTACTCCACATCTAATACTTGCATAACTATTTTTTGCTATCAAAACGTTGATCCTGCCAATAAATCCATGAATAAGTATGCAAGTGTATGTGTACACACACACGCGCGCGCGCGCGCGCGCATACACACAATATATACAGGGTGTTTGGAAAATAATAATAAATCTTTTGCATAGAGGCAGAATGGATTAAACTGAGAAGAAAAGTCATTTACCATTTTGCAATTTTCGCAATAATTAACAAGATATTAATTGCTAAAAATTGCCGAAAATTGGTCTTCAATAATTTTTTACTCAAATACTATCAACTTTATAGAAAAACTACAAGAGACAAAAATTGTTTATTTTCTTCTCATAGAGCTTTAAGAATTTTTTTAGAATTTTTTCAGAATTTTTTAATACCGTATTTTCTCATATCGGTAAAAATGAAAAACTGCAGTACTAAAAAGTTGGTAAAAAATTCTGAAAAAATTCGTAAAATTCTATGAGAAGAAAATAAACAATTTTCGTCTCTTGCAGTTTTTCTGTAAAGTTGATAGTATTTGAGTAAAACATTATTGAAGACAGATTTTCGACAATTTTTAGGAATTAATATTTTGTTAATTATTGCGAAAATTGCAAACTGGTAGTACAGGACTTTTTTTTTCAATTTAGTCCATTCTACTCCTATGCGAAAGATTTATCATTATTTCCCAAACACTATATATATATATATACACACACACAGGATGTCTCACGTAATTGTGATTACAATTTTTCCGGCACTTCCTATGATTTGACAAAAACTATTTTGAATAAAAGTTGGTTAATTTTCGATCGACTACAAGTTGCAATATTAAACATTTGCAAAATTTTCCTTTCTAGAAAAAAAGTCAAAGTTACTTTAATTTTTTAAAATAATACTAAGTACTATTTTTTACTTCATAATATTGTAAGTGATGTGAAGACAAGTTCAATGACATACTATACTATAACGTTCAGATAACCTTAAAGTCAAACGCATGGGATCAATGAACGTCTTCGTGAAAAATTATTTTGTATTAAACTTCACATGTTTTTCATTACATTGTTGAGTAGAAAAAATGTACCTGTAGACAAATTGAGGAACTGACGTAGCTATTTCTGAATTCGTGGTATTCCCGAATGTAGTTCACAATTGATTACACATGTATATGTATTTATATGTAAATAGAAAAAATGTCAACATAACTTGTAGTACTTGTAGCGTAGCTCTAACACTTACTTTATTTATAGTTGCGTTCTTTCTTAGTTTATCATTAGAGTAAATTGTTTAGTCTCAGTTTGTCGAAAATGTATTCTTAGGGTGATATTTCATTTGTGCGTTTTTGTCGTACGACAAATTTTTCAAGCATGATAATTGGCTATTGGATAGAGAGATCCGAAGACCTCTCTGTTCTGTACACATTTGTCGTTCGACAAAAACACACAAATGAAATAGCACCCTTATAATGTGAGAAAGTTGATATGCTGCTAATACAAAAATCTTTTTCTACTGTAAAATATGTCCATATAAAAAATTTAATACAAATAAAATAATTTTTCACGAAAACTTTTCCGTTTATTGATCCCACACGTCTGACATTAAGGTCATCTCAAGGTCATAATATAGGTCATCGAACTCGTCTTGACATCAGTTACAATATTATGAAGTAAAAAATAGGTAGTGCCATTTAGAAAAAAATTAGGGTGACCTTGACCTTTTTCCTAAAAAAGAATATTTTGCAAATTTTTAATATTGCAATTTGTAGTCGATTTATAACTGACTAACTTTTATTCAAAATAATTTTTATCAGATCATCGGAAATGCCGGAAAAATTGTAATCACAGTTACGTGGAACACCCTGTATAATAATATATTTCATATTTTGTAAAGTGACGCATTCCACGATCAATGTTACCAATTACCATCAAAATCAGGCGTGAATATAAGGATACATATCCCGAACAGAGGATATGACTATACAAAAGATCGCGCAGCCGCGGAAATGAACGAAAATTAGCATAATAATTAAGCCCGCAACATGCCGGCGCGTATGCGATGATAATTATGATCTAGTAACCTGTATTATGAGATATACAGTGTGGGTCAATATATAATAGATGCAGGATAATCGCCGTGGCATGCGATGTCGAATACTATTACGATCATGCAATGTAATAATTTCCACGAGACGAATACGCATCCTAGTTGGTATCAAAAGGCCATAGTAATTCGCAGGATTAATAAGTTTAACAAGCTATCTCTCGAGATAATCTGTATTAAATTACCAATTGATATGTGTCAATAACAGCCCGTCCTACTCGGTTTGTCTCACGCAGTAATAAAAATAGTTAAAAACCGCTGTCACGTAAATAATATTATGTCGCACGGAATGCTAGAGATCTGGGTTCGACTCCCGGCCAAGGTTCTATTGTGTTCTCACACGTATGGTCCGATAAGATTTAATATTTAATATTAAATAATATTCTTTTATAATACTAAAATATTATGCTTGTATGATTCTTGTGTGAATTTATGTATTTTATGTATGTATAAGTCCCCAGAAAAACGCGCGCCGCGAAATGATTTTTCGGTCTTGAAAACGCTAACTATACTAAACTACCACAGTAATATCACGAATTAAATTGACCGAGGTAATATTTTTCGCAATAAGAATTAATTATTTACAGATTTTAATGTGTTATTCGACATTATCAAGATGGTTTCGAAGATGCGAATAAGCAAAAATCAAAAATTTGTTAAATTGCTGGTCAATTTAACTCGTAATATTACTACGGTAGTTTAGTAGTTTTCAAGACCGAAAAATTATTTCGGCGCGCGTTTCTGGGGACTACATACGTATTATATATAAATTCACATAAGAATCATACAAGCATTTAAGATCCAGCTAGACCGTTTAAGGCTTTGATTTCTATAGTTTGTGTTATCACATATACGGTCCTATAATACATTATACAAAATATTATTTTATAATTTGACTTTTGCATAAAAAATGAGAGTTGATTTCAAATAAAGATGGGCAATACTTGAGCGATTACATTCAAATGTAGACCGTCCTTTTAATAGCATATAAATCATCTTTGTCTAGTTCTAAGAATTAAAAAAAGATGAAGATAAGTTAAAGTTAATCTACATTGGTAGAAACGGGCAACAGTCGAGAGAGAGAGAGAGAGAGAGAGAGAGACTACATGCAATTTCATAACTCACGCCAGTACGAAGCAAGCGTTTGGAGGCGAGATATGCGATACGATACGCTACGCTTTAAAACATGAGGTCGCACAAGTTGCAAAATAGTACGTCGGCCACATCACAGTTCAACTCTATCACGACTGTTCCTTTATTCGAGGTAAGTGTCAAGAGCGATCGCTAATGGTAAATATTTAAATAAGCGCGTCTGCTGCCTCTTTCCCTCTCGTCCCGTCACTCACTTTGAAGCTCACCGACATCGGCCTTTGTTCCCGTTCCACTATATACCTCTGCTTGAAATTCCTGACACAGTAGAGAGAGAGAGAGAGAGAGAGAGAGAGAGAGAGAGAGAGGATGCGATGTAACCCGGTCAGTTGCTAAAGTCGTCCTAACTTGATGCTCGTAGAAATCATACTGATTCGCGACAGACAAAATTACCAAATTTCTAATAAAGAGTGTAAAACTCATTGATAAGTAGATATATACCAGCGGCAAAATTTTGCGAATTATTTTGACGGCAGAAAGGGTATTACGAAACTGTTACCGTAATCACTCGCCAGGAGCTTTACTCGCGAGGCTTATTTTAATTATTATTTCGTCCCACGCGCGACCCAATAGGAACTTAATCTCGCGAGCTGAATGAAACTGTGTCGCGCGCGTGCGTTTCATCTTCCACGGCACTCGCTGGGCGGAACTAAATAAACAAAAGAACTAATACACCGAGTGAACGCGCCACCTGGAAATCGGATTGGACGAAATTCAATTAAGACTGGAGGAAAATTCTCTAGCGCGTTAAACGCGCGATGAATCCGTAGGTCGTTTCGCACGATCCGATGGAATATTCCGAGGACGTATCGACCGTATTTTCGCTTCTCAGATCAGATTTATACTTCAAAGTAGACGGGAATCTGCGAGCGGATCGGTCTGCAGCCTCCGCGAATTCAAGCTTATTACGTGCAAGATTGAGTATAAGGGGAAGAAAAAAGAAATATATATAATATACGTGTGTTGCTGCGAGCGGCTTTCAAGCTGTTCTCTGACAGTTAATCGAATTACTCTGCAATTTACAGTGGCTACCTATAGGCCCAACGGGAGAGTGTAGTACCATCACTGTCACATACTGTCTCTTGCTAGCGAGGAAGCTATTCTCTAGCTACTTACATTAATGAGTTGGTGGCTAACTTAGCCACCTACGAGCAGTCGCACGACTACCGCGGCGCGCGTATTATATGTCGCGCCAGGTGTTATGGGGTTAGGTTCCATTATACACGTGAGTGTGCGTGACTACATAAAGGCGTATATAAAATACACACACACACACAAAAGGTTCGGTTATATGCATGTACCTGAGAGTGCATGTATAAGTAGAATTTAGTCATAAGTACACGCGTGTAGTCTGCATGTAGTATTAAGGCGAGTGACTTTGGCGCATGACTTTGCGCTACACCAATCTCCATTACTTTAGCTCATTACTGCTCCCAGTGCTTTGGCGCATTATTAGCTCCCGCCAAGGCGACATATCGTCTTACCGTTCCAGTCCGAAAATTATCTAATCTTTTGCTCAGCAGAAATCCGCCATTTTCCTTTCCTTTCCTTTCCTTTCCTACCCTATATCCTATCCACATCCCTATATCCTTGCCACAAAGATGGCTCGAAAAAGCACTCCCGCACAAAATTGTGGGTCGTTTCCTTCGTCTGCAATGTCGCCTCGTATAGACCCATTTGAGAAATAAATAAAGTTGTTAATGATATAATAATAAAGGTACAAGGTGTTTGCGAAACTCGCATTAAGAACGTACGAGTATCTATAATAAGAAAGAGAGAAATGCAGAATCTTTCTCTTAAAATTACACGCCATTCGTTGTTACTCGGGCGAACGTTATTGCGAACGTTAAAATGACTGCGGCGGCGATCTTAGATCAATTTTATGCTCCGAGTGCGCTCACCGTTTGTAACGAGGCCCTAGCGCCGACAACGACCGCACCTCAAGTGCATCCCATGCGTTTCTCACGAACGCGACGGCCCTTTGTTCGCCATTCTCACATTATGGCGCAAGGGACGGAGGACAATTAAGTGCGAATCCCTTACGTCCATCGAGTTGCAGTAGGGCACATACACATGGTCCAAATGGGAGCGAAATGTAGGCTCGATTGTGCAAGTCCCGCGACTTTTTTTTACACTGCATTCCATTTTAATATGTCGCGTCGTACCGAGGGAGGCTTTACATTCATTACATTTGAACCGATGCGATGTAGTAACAGGTGCGCGTATACAGGCTCCCCTTAGACCGATCGTCGACTCGTCCTAATTTATCGTACTAAGAAATGACAGTATGGTAACGCCCCCCTTGTTTGATCAGCGGGAGAAGCCGCGTACAGAGGTGACACATAAATCCCGTACACAAGGTGGACGACACTTACAGATAGAGTTATGATTGAAATTTTTATTATAAATTTCATTAGTTATTCGTGCAAATTCCACGAAGCTCATAAATTATTTAATAAATCTTTTGAAAAATTATGGCAGATTAATCCTGAGACAAACATGGTCATAAATCAATAACGAGAAATATTAATACGTGACATTAAGAAAATATTGGTAGATGTAATTACAATTGATGTACAGATGTGATGTCCTTTTTTAGAGAAATACGAGCATGCAATCAATCAAAACTGATATATTCGACCAAACGACGAGCGACTACGCGTTTTTGCGATGATTTAGAGCGTTAAGAGTACGTAAGATAAATACAAAGAGACACAACGATATCGGTCGCGAGAAAAATACGCTAGATAAAAATTATCACGATATAAACTTTTTAACGTATTCGTATTTTGTCAAACCCGTTAAAAGTCTTAAGCTATTTTGTGACTCGAGGGCATTACAGGGCATAATTACGGGGCAGCGGCGTGGAGTAATCAATAGCCCGCAATATCTTCCCACGATAGACACGGCTGCCGGCGCGGTATTGTTGTTCGTGCCGGGAAGATCAACTATCGAGAGAGAGAAATGAACACGAAGACGACGGAGCAGCAATGGCGGGCTAGTATGGGTATCGGCTACAGAAACTCGCTCAAGATTTGGTTTCCAGCAAGTTTCTCGTAACAAACTTGGCCGTTGCGCCGCGGCCCCGGCCGGTCTCGTGGCACGATTGTATAGGACGTTAGCTCTTACATTATGCAGGTTACCGCGGTCTCGAGCTCTTGTCATCTTTAGCCCTCAAAACCGTCACGCGACCTACGTAGCGTAGCCGGATAACCGTGTACAAAGGGTTTATAGCGATATTTGGTTCCCTCATAACCAAACGCGATCCCATAAATAATACGCGGCGCGTCTGTACAGCCGCAGCATAATTCTCTGCGGATTCGCGCGGTCACGCCGTCAGGTATGTTGCGCTATGCGGGGTATATCGGTATTCTCAATAACGATTTGGTAATAATTTCACTCTAGTCTGATTGACCCCAACACGGATTACCAATTCTTGAAAATACGTGGGATATTTGTATCGGGAATTTACAAAGGGCTTCGCGATATATCCCACACGATACACGATGTATGTGATCACGCATGCTTTAAAAAAACAATCATTATAGACACTGGAGATATACAATTACAACAAAAACCATATCGCACCATATATAGTAATAAAAGAATTAAGAGATTATGGACAGTGTTTATAGTCTATTCTGATTTTAAAACCGTCATGAGTAAATCAAAATAAGTCAATAATTTGGGCCAATGTAAGCCAACGCTGGATGGTAATGTGTAAAACTTGTGTTTATTAACAACAATTGATAATTACAGACGTTACGTTTCGATTACAATTTACGTCATTTTATAACAAACAAGTAGTAACAAATTTAAATATTGAGCATTACATTAAATTTTGATATAATATAAACGAGGCGTTTTGTAAAATATGCCGCGAGTATAAAGTCTCAAGTAATGTCTTAAAATGTGCTAATACAGCTCTCTGATTGGCTCATAACATATTAAAAGTGAAAATAAATAAATCAAAGAATACAATCGAGCTCTCGAGATTAAAACAATAACATATAAACCAAAAACAGGCGATTGAGAGCAAAAATTAAGGGGGCCGGGTGGTTTGAAGGGTCAAAAAATCAATGATTCTTTGTGAATTTTTTCTGGATAAATGGATACAGCTATTAATTTTAGATTTGGATCTATATTTTATTTGCAATTTATACAATAAGTATGAATTTTTATTAACTAAAATATATAGAAATGTCCGAGAGGCAACAATGGCGACAAACGTGTCCACATAGATTTATGTTAAATTGCTGACATTGTGCAGCCAGAACTAGTTGTCTGAAATCAAAAAATCAAATTGATTTGTAAATAATAATGTTGAATGTACACGATAAACCTAACAAAATTATAAAAAATCGCGATTTGTTAAAATTACTCCTTTATAAAAAAAAAAAAGATCCTTTTTTGACCATTATTTTTCCCATTAAATTGCCAAAAAACTATTATTGTTTTTAAAAATTTATTATTTTTTTAGGTTTAGAGTATGAAGAAAATAGTTGTAATTAACGTGTAAAAAGCGGCGATCTGTGCGTTAAGCCGTATTCTCTCTATAATGTCAGCAAATTTGAAAAAACGTTTCGAGAAAAATGCGTTTAAAGTTTTGAGTTAGAATACTTATGTTTTTTTAGCACTTACAATAAATTTTTCATATTCGGCGATTCCTGGGCCATAATACGATTCATCCTCTTGTTTGAACAGAAATGTAGAAAAAGACAGAAATCCGGCAGATGTTTCTTTGTTCGAAGAAGAACAGCCGGAGATCGAAACTCAAACGCGCCTAATTTTTACCTGTGCACCATTTCAATTAACCGTGAATATAACTCCGTTACGTTATTTCTATGAACAGTTTTGGCAACATATTTTCAAAACAATCAACTTTCCGAAAATGAAATTTAAAAAAATCTTAAAGCGTTATACGTTAACAATGTATTTCATAAATTTTACAACTAGTACGATGAAATCGGACGTTTCAGGGACCCATTCAATCAATTGACAGTGATGTTTCTCAAGTTTGAAATTGAAGAGGCTCCCTTAGCTGTATTCTTGAATCTTATCTGGAATTGATTGTAATGTCACTTGGACATCGTTGAGGATGGATCGAACTGAGCTGAAACGCCCGATTTACATTGTACTAGTTGTAAGATTTATGAAATACATTGTTAACATATGTTTTAATAACTGCGTCTTAATTTCTGCTCTCAATCGCCTGTTTTTGGTTTATATGTTAATATTAAAAGTATATTTAAGATAGTCTTAAATACGAGAGAGAGAGAATCGAATATCGGTACATGACCGCAGAAGAAGCCGCGCATTAATTCCCACGCTGTACTTATTAATGACGAGTTAAAGGAGAAGAAATACCCACCCGCATTTCGTAACTAATTATGCCTTCAAATAAATCAATTACAATTTCGAAAGCCGTATTATTTTGGCACGTCTATACTATGCATCGAATCATATTTTTACATTGCATTAATGCAACTCTCCTTGCAATTACCGTTGGAAGAAAATTTAGGTATTACGTGTTGGATATCAATGTCGCCTCGAGGCACGGTTTCGTCATTAAATGCGCTCGATCCGGGTCGTGATTTCTTTTGAGACGTATCAAAGGGGTGACGAAAATTCGATCCCCGCGGCGAAACGGGGTGACCCACGCGACGGTTAATACATATCGATCCATATTATGGATCATAACGCAGTCGGCAGAGAAGGGCAGAAAGAAGGAGAGAGGAGGAGGAGGAGGAGGAGGAGGAGGAACTCGTACAAGAACCCGACTAACAATCATATAACGTATGACACGAGAATCAAGAATGCGGCTGACGTCACAGAAGTTGCACACTCACTGCGTTACACCTGAAACGAATCAACTTTGGGTGCTTCGCTTCCACGAAAGGAATTACACAGATACGTCGGTCACGCTTATCACGAGTGTACATTCGTCATAGAGAGCTCGCGAGCGCGAGCTAACGAAATAGTCGTCATTATAGGATGTGTGCGAATACGGATGTAATCGCGAGGACGTGAAAGATAATAAATTTTCACACACACGTTTGTGGCGTAAAACTCTTGCAGTATGCAGAAGCTGGTGATGCTTCATGCATACCGCAAGCCTAATTACAATAAGAGACTACGGAACACGAGTGTTGCGTAAGGATGTGTATGTGCTGCTCTTCTCGCAGCTAAACACATCCTTCATCATATATTAAATTTCGTCTGTGTAGCATTCTCTTTGGGGTGAAATCTCACTCTTAAAAATTAACGAATTACTCTTTTTTTAACACTGACTCAATTGTCACTCTTTGTCACACTTTTTAGAATTAGATTCCTCTCTAAAGATTTTAGAGGGTACGCTTAGAAATTGCTTATATTTTTTAGCCTATATAATCCGCTCCTTTTTCGAGAAACACCTAGGTATATAAAGGCGAAAAGCGCATTTGAAACAAACTGACCCGACATAAGCAGGACATATACGTACGCACATCGCGAACGTAACGCTAGAGTGGGAAAGAGTCGGCATTTAAAACTGCCATTGTGATATACGTTGCATGAGAAAGAATAAATGGAAGCGACGATGCGTTAAAAAGATTGAAATGAAAAAGTCAAATTGACTGCTCTCTCTCTCTCTCTTTCTCTCTCGTTCTCCAATGTGCTCTGGTCCATCCCGTTCATCACCTTTCTATTGCCCTTCCGGGACTTCAAAGGAAATTCAATGAGCGAGTCCTGCGTGTGTGTCGCGCGTGAATGACAATGTACATGCATCGTTCCAGACATACTCGCGTGACAGAGGTACGAAGTTACCACGTACTTAGCACCGAGTAAGTACTTGACATCCGCCAAGTACTAGAACGGAGAGAATTGGCCATAGAACTATAGGTCGGCGCCGCACTCCCGATAAGTACTGTGCACGAACCGGAGCTATCCTCGATAGCCGGCCGATTTGCGTGAGTGGATCCGGTGATTCATTCCACCGAATAAAGGCTTTTCACTCGATGATAATTAAACGGAGGAATCGCCGCCGCCGTCGCCACCGCCACGAACGAGGCTTGAGATCGCCAAGGAATTACTGACTTTGTATAGTAACTCGACGTCAACTCTAATCATCTGCTCGTAATTAACCTCGCGGGTCATCACGCGTTACATTCTTTTTCTCCTCTTTATTTTTTGATTAATAACTTTATGAGAAATTACAGTTAATATTATTTGTTTGCATCGAGCGAATATTGAAAATTAAACGAGGCGTATTCAAACAACGTTGAGATATTTAGCATTCGGTCTGATTAAATATATGACATAATTAAACGCATTAAATATTCTCGTGTGTAGGAGCAACACGGTCGTTGAACGTGTAACGTGGTGTAACAATTGCACGCTCTTCTCGATAAAACCATAGTTTCCCAGGTCGTAAAATCAAATGTTACGTATATAAAGGCTACGATCCCACGTACTTTTTCTTCCAACGATTTTCTTTCTCTCTTTATCTTTTGCGCATCGACTCCACTTTTCCGGCGAATCTAATTTAAGCGCAAAGTTGTTTGCTCTAACTATATACGTGGTTATTGATTTACGATTAGCATTGTGGCTAAGGGCTATACTTTGCGCGGTGAACCGTTCGCAGTTCGACCAGGGCGAGCGAATACGTATCCCTTTTTTTTTTTTCAACAAACTGTTTCGCGCGCTCTAAAAATAATCACGCGCAACATTTTTTTCCATCTTTTTTATTCCTTTTACGACGATGGGGAAACCACGGCAGTAAGCTTCCGATGATTGGACTTTTTCTTACTTTTTCTCATCGTGAACCGCAAAAAGCTCTCTCTCTCACCCCCGTTCCTTGCGTGGTATTTCATTATTACTCTATCGACACGAGTGAATATATATGCCGACGACGCACTGGGAAATGCAAGTTTCATTACGGAATAATTACAAACTAATCACAAATATCTAATTACCAACTGAACCAAATTTATATCTCGGTTAGGTGGCGCATGTTAATGAATTCGAATTTATGAAGGTACCAACCAATGAAAGTGCGTTTATGGAGCAAACACTTGTGAAGAACCATATTATCATTAATTAATGATTTGAAGAGTTATAAGAGTTACAACACGCTCGCTGATTTATTAAAACTTTTGTAAAATCGCAAAAACCCACGTGCATGGAGACATGGTAATATTTTAACGAGCGCGTATTAGCACAGATTACATTTTACATGCACTAATGCGCATACATGTGCAATACGAAATCATGAAAACATTGTCAATCGGTACTAAATCTCTGTGTTGAACCAATCTAAAAATGAGTATGACAATTGGAATCAGTGACGTAGCCAGGGAGGGGCTGTAGGGGCTGCAGCCCTCCCCCCCCCCCCCCCCCCCACCCGAAATTCTGAATAATTTCAATAATTTCATAAGAATGTGTAAAAAATTGTTGAGCCGTAAATATCAATTTGTTTTGAGAGAAGAAATTAAATCCTGTTGGGATAATTCTCACATTTAATTTAGTTAGCAAAAATATCGTTTATTATGTATTAAAAATATATTTGTTGATTTTCCCTTTTCCTATTTGGCACGTAAACAAAAATTCGATAAATTACACGGAAGAAAAATGTTGCTGTTAGGACAACCGCAAAAATTGGGAGAACGGCAGCACTTCAACTCGCGAAATCTCAGCCGGATATTAATATTTATTATTCAAATTTTTACACAATAATCTTTGACATATTCTGCGACTTGTAGAGCTATTCCGAAATTTTCGAAGCACTTTACAACAAAATGGTGGATTTTTAATAATATTTTGTCGAGTTTAATGAATTCTTTTTCAAACGTTAAAGTTGTGTTAGAATTTTCGAATTAAAAATTTTTATTAATGCTACATTGTAGTTGAATATTTGAACAAGTTTTCTGGAAAGTTTTAAATCTTTAGATGTAATAGTAAAAAAATTATGACAATTTATATGCAGCGTCAGCGAAACGTCTGACACGACATTACAAAGACATGTATATAAATTATCATAACTTTTATTTTGTTTTAAACGAAACTTGTTTTGTTTATGCTTACCAAATGTGTCACTAGAGAGAGTATAAAAAAGAACATTTAAAAAACCTGATTTCTACAGCCCCTCCCGAAAGATTTTTCTCGCTACGCCACTGATCGGAATAAATAATTTAAAATAAACAAGACAAACCGTCGTAATACGAAGTAGATTTTCTTGGATAAAATGGCATGGTTATTGTAATACGGCTGCGTAATATTCATAATACGAAACTGTCATCGCCCAATGCGTCCGACGGCTACGTGTAATAAGCAAAAAAGTAGTAATAATAAGTGATAACAATAACAAATGGAAAACATTGCGCTGTGCGCTGAAGACAAGACAATAGATTCCATCCACAGTTTTGCGCCGTGAAAACGGATTCTTTTTTCATTCTCATGCGGAACTTAAACGACGGAACGACAACGAATCTCGACGATGGCGACAACGGTGGTCTAACGATATATCGAATTAAAAGGCACACCTCCTCTGTGCTGAAACGAAAAAATAGTTTAACTGTCACGCCGGATCGTGCGCTTTTCGCGTTGATTACGTGTGCGAGCCACGTTCGCGTTCTAAACACGCGAGACGTGCCATCACGTAGCGTCTAAGAACGTTCGCTAGGAATTGCAGAAGGCAGGGCAAACCGTCTCGTGTATTCGTTGCGCTTTGGTGGGCACGGAAAAGTGCCGCGGGAAAAAGAATAAGGACGAGGGCGAGGGCGAGGCCGAAGGTGAAGCCGACCGAGGGGTGAATGGCAAAGAGAGGCCACGGGCTTTAACAGCGAAAAGGCAGTTTCTTGTGGACGATAAATGGCAGGCGACTGGCGCGGCGCGGCGCGGCGCGGCGGGCTGAAACTCCGAACTCCGAGTCGAGAGCTTTAGGAAGAGCTAGCGCTACTTTTGACCGAGCTTTGTACAGACCCTCTCTTTCTCTCACTCGTGATACGAAAGTAATGGCGCGCGATACGATTTCTCGTATTTCGTTTATTTTTTGCTTCCTTATATTTCTACCCAGAAAGGATTTGTTAATCTGAACGTCGATCGAAACAACTATCTCGATCGACTGGAAGTACCTTCTCTATTCCTATGCAATTATTCCGAATGATGAATAAATTATGTTAACATGATTGCGTTTAGGGAACAATGACGCGGAATGATTAGCAATTTAACATTAATAATATGAGTACGCATATCGGCGGAGGATTACGCTGATGATGCGCGGAAACAACTCAAACTCAATAATGGTAACTAATAATCGATAGAAATATAGGGCGCTGACAAATGGTTACGAAGAATCTATCAATTTGTGAGAAAAATTTATCATTTATTTAAAGTTCGGCGATAGTTCATGATAGGGCCTCTTTCACCAACTTCTGATTAAATTAATCAACTCGCAGAAGTGCCAACTGCAGTTAATATATCAGAACGTCTCCTTTCTCTTCTTCTGAGACAAACTGTATTTAGATTTCACGTTGGCAATCGTAATAATTGAGTCAACCATCGATTAGCGTTAATTGAAGTTGGTAAAAGAGGCATAAATTTCAATTTTCTTTGTTAAATAAAAATTTTAATTTGAATTAAATAATTATTTAGTTATATAGCAGACATGTTGAAAAATAATTCAAATTTTTTCTCAATTTTTTGAAAACCTAGAATACGGTAAAAAAAATTTAGGCTGGACAAGAAAGACCCAAAGTGTCTAGTAAAAATATGTGTGCCTACGAAGGGACAATTTTGCCAGCGCGTGCGGAATGCGGTTGTAAGTCTCCGCAAACGGAATAAAGGAGAGAATTAACACAAAGGCATCACATAACATAGTACTTCCGAAAAGGATCCCTTTAGGAAGCAACTATATACGAAGTTAACTGTCACGGCCAAGAGCTTCCTGAATATCTTCTCATCTATCACAACAAATTTGCGATGAATGGTAAGAGGGAGTGGATAGAACGTAACATGAGCCTTCCCTAGGAAGAATGACCGAAGAATATAAGCGGTATCCAACTATGGCTCCGTTTCTTGACATCGATCGACTTTTGAACCTCACAAATCTCCGATATCACTCTTTGACAAGCAATGTCTAAAATTGAAAAGCAAGCAGAAACAAATCGGCGAGATCACTTCGTTTTTCCGACGCAGAGAGAGAGAGAGAGAGAGAGAGAGAGAGAGAGAGAGAGAATGTTTTCTCTTCACTTTCTTATTTCGTGATTCCGATGTTATGGATCGCTTCACAGTCAAAGCATTTTGACAATACGAATTCCTCAAGTATCGTGTTTTGTGATGATCAAAGGGACTTTGTCTTTAACACTGTCGTCGCGATGGTAAAATAATTCTAGTTGGCGGAAATTGTAAATTATCAACAACACGTGAAGCGGAAATCGACAGAACTCACTTTTGCATATGGTCCATCAAAAAATACATCTCTTCCAATTACATGCTGATGAGAATTGAAAGTACAAAGATCGCTAAACGTTTTACTTTAAAAAGTACGAAATGTCTTTTTTTCAGTTTGGAAAGGCTGTAGAAAAGATCACTGCGAGAAATGTTTTGTATTATATATGACCTAGAAAAATTTTCTTACTTTTTAATTACATTTAAAAAGTACATTTCTCTCAGTGATAAGTTGGAAAAATCAAAAGCTAGCGTAGAAAATGTGAACAAACTGCCATAGAAATTGCCTGCAAAATTGCAGGAGCAGGTGATGCCTGGCGCACAACTAGAGCATTTGAAAGATTACGGAAAATACCGCGCGTGAGGAGAGGTAACACGATTTTTCTCTTACGACAGGAAAATGCACCGCTGCACCGTAAACTCCACGTTCCATTGGGAAGCGGTGCATTTTCCCGTCCGAGGATGTTTGCAACGACATATACCTACATTAGTAGCATAAGGTAGCCGCGCTACTGATTACCGCCGTGAGAAAATATTCTCGCCAAGTGCTGATTGCGCGCAAATACCTCCAGCTGACGGACTGAGCGATGGCAACTTAAGAAAAGATGTATGAAAGAAGAAAAACTTTTCCCATCCAAAGGAAACCTATGACGTCTCTTCAAAACCAAAAGTTTACAGGAGAAAAAAATACGCGGGAATAGGACGAACCACTAATTCTATCATAGCGCAGCAGTATTTTCGTGAAAATTTCGCGTCCTAAAGAAACTTGCGCGGTACATCGTTTTATTTACCGCCTGAATAAAATTCTATTTTTTACAATACTGTGTTATGATTTCATTTAAAGCATCGCGTGCCACGGCCAGATTATGTAAATTTTTTTACGTCGATTTTTTTTTTTAAAGTAGAGGTTATACAATTTTAAGTTTACGATTTACATTTAAGCTTGTATTGTATGTGTTAATATAAGTAAAATTTCCATATTTTCATATTATCATAATTATTAAATTAAATTACTGTAGCGGCTAAACTGGCACGGTAGTAGGAGTCGCTTTCTGAGAAATCGTTTGACTGAAATTCTGTTTCATAAAAGTTTTCCGAACTAATTCCGCTAATTATTGCTGGCTATAGAATGACGTGACGTAAAGTGATTAATGGCGTGTACCAGAGGCAGTATAAGAGATCCAATCTCATGAAGCGATGTTTATCCCATACAACACAGATCATTCCAGCAATGTTACAGCAACGTTACCACGTCTCAGCAATATTACAGTATCATTGCAAATGTTGCTATAGGCTTCTATGCTGTATGAGATATCTTACGAGGGTAAGTTAGACAATCAATTTGGTTTACCAAAGCTATTATATGAAACATGTAAAAAAAGTACATGTTATTAAATTTCTAATAATGTGTACTTTTTTTTACATAGTTTCTTATATTAACACGGCTTTCCATTTACTGAACTTGGAACTCTACATTGGTTTATATACGTTTTATATATATGTGTATACATTTTCTAAATGTATCTAATGTTCTACAAACGTTTAGGAAACGTATATAAAATCAACATGTGCTATTGGGACATGAATAATTATAGGATGTTATTATTAATAAAAAGGTATAACATAGGAAAGTACCATTAGAAAGGGATCTTATTTAAAGGATCCTATTCATTGCATCTTAATCCATTCAAACGGCCCCTCTGCAAAAAATACTATAACATGCACACCATGACTTAGAATTATCTGAATCGCTAATTGAGCATTCTCGCTGCACATAGAGCGATTTCGAACTGTCGACTGACAGCTTTATCCATCCCCAGTGCTTATGTGGATTATGCAATGTCTATCTAGAGCGTTTCAATAGGATGAGTGATCTCAAGATTAGAATTATTCAATATTCGCAGCTTTTGATGACATCATAATCCCAGCGCCATAACCCTATAGAACAAATGATCGCGTCGATTTCCAAACAATTCTTGACTTAAACCTTATGTTTTTGTATTTTCTACAAATTAACTCTTTCTAAATATATACATTACAAATTCGCTGCCCTTTGATCATATTTTCTAAAAATACAAACTATCAAGAAGAATATGTCTCTTTGACGTCGAAAATATCTTGAGGCAATGTGTTGACATTTTGAATTTTACGTTGTACAAAGCCACCACTACAGACATAATAATATCTTATTCTACAATTCAAACTATTATATACGCATATACACAACAATAAAGGATTCATCCATTCTGTAAACCAATGGCGGTACAATCGGAATTTCTTATATCCGGAGAGACAGACGAACTCATTCGAAACAACGCAATAATAGCGGATCTAAAGGCACATTGTGCTTTCTAACTCATCCCTCTAATCGCTGTCCTTTTGTAAACGCGGTTTTGATTAAACGAATAACGAGTTACGCGACTTGTCACAAAGAATTCAAGAAAAAAGAAAGAAAAGATGAGATCGCAATAAATCGAGACTTTCATGACAGGACATGCTGTAAAACTTGAGGCATATTTTATTAGCAGAGACGTCAAAGCAATGTGTAGAAAAATAAAAATTTTATTTATAATATCGAGAAGTTAGACGGTTACTAAATTTAAATTCAAATATTTAGACTGACATTTAAGACATGAAGAATACTATATTATATAAAATAAATAAAAATTTTTTCATAAATTTTCTCCTCATTAATCTGGATTTTACAATTATAGATAACAGAATTTTAATTTTAGACTTAATATATTATCACAATGTACTTAATCTTGAAACTGAGCTTGCGATATATATCCTTTATATATTTCCGATTATTGCAACAAAAGAATGTTACAATCAAGAATTACACTAAATAAATTAAGCATATATAAAGTTTCTAGGGGCACACATACAGTGAGAACTAGAAAATCCTATATGCTTTTATAAAATCGCTTCATGCCAAGTTGTATTCCACGAGAAAGTCGAACACTTTATAGTCGAATCACATCATCGCTCAACGTAACACGAGTGTAAAAAAAACTTTTATCGATAGAAAGCTAAGGGTTTACACAAGAGTTTGCGTGGAAAATTGATATCGTTGGCGATCTCATGTTACCATTAGAAAGTTTAATATTAAATATGCGACTGCACACATAAAACGGCGATGCGCGAGCACATGGATGGCGAATATATGGTATGTATCTGTATCGCATATTACAAGATTTCCATCGGCGATAAATTACTTATAACGCGCGCGTACTTTTGCAGCGTATTCCACGGCAGAATTTATGAATATAAAAACGTCGCGGAAATATTGTCGTGACCGCCAAACGGGCGTTTACATCTACAAAGATCGTACAATTGTGTCTGTGAAAAACGGGCGGTGTTTCCATCTTCGCGAACTTTCATACTGGCGATCTAATCGTTTTCAGTCAGAAAGCCGCAAATCGTCTGCAAATTAACGGAAAAAAAAGAACCCCCAAAAAAATATTAAATCTGAAATATAGCGCAACG
Source organism: Trachymyrmex cornetzi (assembly GCF_001594075.2). NCBI lineage: Eukaryota > Metazoa > Arthropoda > Insecta > Hymenoptera > Formicidae > Trachymyrmex > Trachymyrmex cornetzi. The sequence continues at coordinate 170,764 of NW_017299830.1, read as the reverse complement.
CTAGCGGTGAAGGCTGCAGGTATGCGTGTGAGAGTTAAATGCGCATCCATGAAGCATCATATCCCGAGAGTGAGTCGCAACCGGCTTGTACAACCGGCTCTCTCTTCTCTCTTCGTTTCTTTGTCTCCTCTCCCGAGTCTACTTCATACGAGATGTTCATTTCGAGCAATATATAAGTTGTGTATATGATACCTATATCTGTGTCTTTACGAAACGATGCTTAGTAATATAGTATATTCACGGTGTATTTGAAATGCATGAATCTCATAAACATGCATTCCACAAATCACTGCGTACTTTCCACACCTTTTAAATTTTGCAAAATTTTTAATAAACAATTAATAATTAATATGCATTAAATTTAGAATTAAAGGAATATGTTCAACGATTTTGTAACATATAAACATTGCACTATATCCTTTTTCTCCCCCTTTTTTCTATTTGCTTATTTTTCTGCTCACCCCTTATTTAAGGTATGTTTTCTGCGGCTGAATTATACTAAACACTTTTAAAACTTACAATGATCGCGTTCAGCAGACTAAACTGGGGTATGTGAAGTTAGCACCCCAACTATAGTACTCAGGAGTTCTGAATAGAGTTCCCGTTTCTTTTTGACGAGACAAAGAGTTCTATATAATTTATAACAAGAGTATTTTTAAACAATATATAATAAGTATTTTTAAACAATTTTTTAAAAATGGGGTGCTAACTTCTCATCGAAAATCGAGATCCAATAGTTCTGAGCGGCCCAATAGCTTCATTTCGT